>NC_035170.2:14022566-14036566 GCF_001659605.2 Manihot esculenta
CACTGGAAACTCCATGCAACCTTACTATCTCGTCTACATACACCTGCCGCCAACTTGTCCACAGATAGTTACTCCTGACGGAATGAAGTGAGCAGATTTAGTGAGTCTATCACAATCACCCATATGGAGTCTAGTCTGTTTAGACGTCGCCGGTAAGCCCACTCAACAAATCCATCGCTATGTTTCCCATTTCCATTTCTGATCGGCAGTGGGTTAAGCATTCCAGCCGGCTTCTGGTGCTCTAGCTTCACCCTTTGAACATGTCTCGCGTGCTGACACGAACTGTGCCACTTCTCTCTTCATTGCTGGCCACCACAATCACTCCTTCTCAGATCTGATACATCTTGGGGCTCCCGTGTGAATACATACCGCATTATGAGCTTCCCTCATAATGCTGCCTTCAACTGCTATCATCTGGTACACATAACCTCTTACCGTGGCGCAAGAATCCCTCACTATCAAATCTGAAATCTGAACTGTTGCCCGACTGAACAGTCCTGGCAATCTTCACTAACTCGGGGTCTTCGTGCTGTTTAGAGGCCACTTGCTCTAGAAACACTGGTGTCACTTTCATCTGTTGCACAAACACCTGTACAGATAACTGGCAACTGTAACCCGTCTTCCACGAGCTTGTAAGAAATCCTTCACACCGGTCTTTCTCTACTGCAATGTGGGATAAACTGCCAAGTGACTTTCGGCTTAAGGCATCAGCTACAACATTAGCCTTCCCGGATGATACTGGATCTTGCAAATCATAATCACTGAGCAATTCTACCCACCGTCTCTGCCTCAAGTTTAACTCTCTCTGATTAAGATGTGCTGCAGGCTCTTATGATCCGTATAGATCTCACATTTTACCCCATAGAGGTAATGCCTCCACATCTTAAGTGCAAAGATAACAGCTGCCATCTCCAGATCGTGTGTCGGTAGTTCAGCTCGTGCTTCTTCAGTGTCTAGAAGCATAAGCTATCACTCTGTCATTCTGCATCAACACACAACCTAACCCACTCGGGATGCATCACAGAACCTTGAAATCTTCATCACTGATCGGCAGGCTAACACCGGTGCTGAAGTTAACCCGTCCTTCAACTCTGCAAAACTTCCTCACATTCCTCTGACCACACAAACTTCTGATCTTTCTGGTCAGTCTGGTCATAGGACAGCTATCTCGAGAAGTCCCTGAACAAACCTCCGATAGTAGCCTGCCAAACCCAGAAAACTCTTGATTCTCTGTCACGTTAGGGGTGTAGGCCAGTTGGCTACTGCCTCTACCTTTTGGGATCTACTGATATACCGTCCTCTGATACAACATGTGCCCAAAAAGGAAATGCTCCTTACCAGAACCACCACTTGGAGAACTTGGCATACAAGCCATGCTCTCAAGGTTTGCAGCACTACCGAAGATGCTGGGCATGGTCCTCTGCATTCCTGGAGATACACCAAGATATCATCAATAAAGACGATCACAAAACGATCCAAGTACTCCCTGAAAACCCTGTTCATGAGATCCATGAAATGCTGCAGGGGCGTTTAGTCAACCCGAACGGCATCACAAGGAAACTCATAATGCCCATATCTGGTTCGGAACGCAGTCTTGGATACATCTCCTTCCCTGATCTTCAACTGGTGGTATCCGGATCTCAGATCTATTTTTAGAAAAACAACCTGCTCCTGCCAGCTGGTCGAATAGGATCATCGATCCTGGGTACCGGATACTTGTTTTTGATGTGTGACTTTGTTCAACTGTTTGTAGTCGACACAAAGTCTAAGAGGTCCATCCTTCTTTCTGACAAAACAATACTGGAGCACCCCAGGGTGAGGTACTCGGGCGGATGAAACCCTTAGCTACCAAATCTGTAACTGCTCTTTTCAACTCTCGCAAACTCTGCTGGTGCCATCCTGTAGGGAGGAATAGAGATCGGCTGCATTGGGCATCAACTCAACTCGAACGTCTATTTCCCTATCTGGTGGCAGTCCTGGAAGCTCTTCGGAAACAAATCTGGGAAGTCTCTAAACTGTACTGAGGTGGTTCCCTAACCTGACTGTCTAGCTCTCTCACATAAGCTAGGAACCCTGACAACCCCTTCCTTAACATTCTACGAGCCTGGAGGGCTGATATCAAACCCCTAGGTGTCCCTCTCCTGTCTCCTCTTGAAGACACACTCTGACCCATCCTGGTCTCTGACACTGACTACCTTGTCTCTACAGTTCAGGTAGCATCATACGTAGATAACCAGTCCATCCCTAGAATGACATCAAAACGTTCAACTCTAGACACCAGGTCAGCTGGAAGGTAATCTACTCTCTATGCACACTGGACTGAACCGACAGACTGACTCTGCCAAAGATGGATCCACAATTTGGGTCCACTGACCCATAGAGGACACTCTAACTCAGACCACCATCAGACCAACCTCTCTGCAGCTCTAGAAGAAATGAAAGAGTGAGAAGCACCGGGGTCCATTAAAGCATACACCTCTGAACACCCAATGATGAGATTACCTGACACCACCGTGTTTCGACGTGTCTGCCTCCTGCTGAGTCAGGTGAAAATCCGTGCTGGGCTGACGGACCTAGCACCTCGGGAACCCATCCCTGATGAAGAGGCTGCCCCCTCTTCCTCTTCTCTGCCACTGTTTGGTGGTACGGCTGAAGCTACTGGCTGTACTACACTGCGCGTACTCATCTGCTGGGATGGTGCAACAAAGTCGCCTGAGGACATTCCCGTGCATAATGTCCCTCCTGCCCACATCTATAGCAGGCTGTGGATCCCAACTGACAAAGCTTCCTCTATGCTGTTTGCCACACCCTCTTGCACACTGGAAAATCTGCCCAGAAACTGGAGCCACTACTCATTCCAGACCCGACTTAAGAGCCTGTTCCAGAACTTGCCCTCTCTTTCCTCTGAATTTCTCCCATCTCCTCTTACTTGCACTTACTGTACTCTGTGAGGAGGAACCTGGTTTACACAGAAGACTGTGCCTTAACTACACCTTACTTATGCACTGGCCTCCATCTTTCTATCAGCATCCACAATTAGAGTGGAAACTTTTCCTTCTCCGCATGAAGAATCAAAGGAAATACCTGGGGATGAAGCCTTGTGGCATATCTCTTTTTGCCTTCTTCTGATTTGTACATATGCCTGACCGACATATGGCAACAATTCCAGGAACTTATCTGTATAGTCATCAACGCTCATCTCCTCTCCGTCTGTCGCAAACTGCTCCAAACTCCACAACCTTTAGTTCCCTGGAACTGTAGGAAAAAAGCCCATCCGCAAATTCGTGGCGAACTCTTCCCATGTCATATCTTCTCAAGTCTCGGGTCCACATAGTCTTTTGAACCATTCTCTAGCTTTCTTACACTTTAACGTGAACCCTGCCATCTCAATGGCTCTACCATCATCTGCTCCCAACTCACTTGTTCTATCATTCTGACTGCACTGAGATACTCAATAGGGATCATCTCCTGTATTTGAATTTTAGGAGCATCCCAACTTTAAGACTTCGTCATCTTCACCTTACTTCCCCCTGAAACACTGGGTTGCTGTGCTTCCACAACAGGGGCTACTGGTTCAGGAGGTGGTGGTGGAGGAACTGTTCCCTTCACTTCAGAGGCTGTACTGGACTTGGATGAACAGGTGGGTGGATACATTGATATGGGTGGATAAAAGAAGGATAGGGCATATATGGCATGTAGGGTGGATATGGGGCAAAACTGGAGTTAATCCGACATGCCTCCCATCGGATACTCTGGGCCCTGTGGAAAGGGTGAATAGCCAAAACCCCGAGGCCCTGACGCCTCCCTGGGACTCCCCCATACCTTCTTCTGACCTTCCTACACCCATGCCTTCATCTCTACTCTATCCCTCCCAACACCTCTTTCTTCTACTGACCTTCCCCTCTGTTTACTCCTCTCCTGCTTTCGTCAGAAGACCTTCTAGGGTCTCGTGGACTTCCTTCCCTGCTTGACCTGTGAGATCTTGCCCTTGGGCAAGGCAGGTGGACGAGGCAGCTGTACCCCCACTTACGGGTGGACTCCGTCAATCTCGCGGATCGACGAGTTTCCTCGCATCTTTCACTCTTCTGGGAAACAACAAATCACCTAAACAAATAAGCACACATCAAAAAAAAAAACACATGCATAAACTCATGGCATAGCCACAGGACGAAAATCCTATCCTCGTGGACATGTTTTTTCCTATGGTTGCTTGGACCTGCTAAACCTCTCTATGAGCCCAACTCTCTTCTCTAATAGGTCCGACCATATGAACCTAGGGCTCTGTACCTAATCTTAACAGCCCGGGAAAACCGAACTGCCACCGGATAGAATCCAGATCGACTTAAGGTCCGCCGGGACCCGTAGTAAGCCTGTATCCTGTCTGTATACCTGAAATCCCATACATGATCATACATTGCTTGTAAAAACATAAAACTTTTCTGTCATTCCAAGGCTTAACCTGTGCATGCACTCTTCTCCTGTGCTCTACCAATCCCTACTAGAGCTCCTCATGGCTCTAGGCGGATCAATCTCATAATGTTAAGCCTGGTTTTCTTTCATAACATACAACAATAAAAAAACATACATAAAACTGATCATGTGACTCCACAAGGGATTCAAGTTCTATAAATCAAGCACCATTCTTAACTATACATATACACTTATCTTCTTACATTTACATGTCCACTACTAGCTATTACACAGGACTCTGTAACTCTTCGCTTACCCTGCTGAGTTCTCTCTGACTCTGAACCTGCACAACTGAATTAGGGGAGAGGGATGAGCCTACGATAGCCCCAGTGAGTAGAATAGGCAAATACAGGTGATAAAACATGCCTCATGGAATGCAACACAAATCACAATAACTCGGCCGGACGGATCAAAACTCCCTCTATTCTCATCTGGGTACCTGAGTACCATGTGCCTGGTCCCCGTAGGGCTGTTCCAGGTCTTTGTGTGCCTGGTCCCCGTAGGGCTGTTCCAGTCTTTCCTCTGAGGGCTAATGAATCCTCACGAAGTCCGTGCCGTCTCACATAAGCAATTGTACAAGGAGCAGTGCCAAGTACAAGGATAAATGCAATGCATCATCTTTGTGTACACTAATGCACTCACCCTAAGCATATTCATGATGCATGAAGCATGATAAAAGTATTCAGTTTTCATATTAAAACATTAAGTTAATTCCACTTCACCTGTAGTTTTCTCTTGAACTGACTCTGCAGGTTCTGACCCTGGACTCACTGTGATGTCCTGATTCCTCTTGGTCCGTACCTACACAGGTGGACTCAAAATGAGGGACTAAACTCACTCAAGAACATCTCTAAGAAAACTCCCAAAAACCCTCAAACAATCTCAAACCATCACATAAAACATGCAAAAAGAAGCTGGACAGGGCACTTTTCGGCGGCAGGTTCGGCGCCGAAACCCCACTCCAGAGACGAAACTCATGCATGTTCGGCGGCACCTTGGGGGCCGAAGGTCTCGTCCAGAGACGAAACTCACACACTTCGCGGCCGAACCCCTTTTCGGCGCCGGAAAGTCCTTTCTAAACGAAAGCCTAGCTTCGGGGGGCAACCTTTGGCAGCCGAACTGCCTCCCAAAAGGTTCGGCGGCCGAACCTTCCTTCGGCGGCCAACCTGGTTTTGCCCGAAGGGCAGAACCCTGCTCTGTTTCATGCAAACTTTGCCCAAAACTACCAACATGCACCATCAACTACTCCCAACTAGCATATACACATATATATGCACAAAGGGTCTAAAACTACTCTAAAACCCCAAACAAACAAAACACAAACACTTATCATGCTGGAACAACCACAAATCACCAAAAACCTCACCAAACTAAACATGCATACTACCCATACAAACTTCATAAAACCTTTCAAAAACAACAAAGAAGCTCAGGATCTTCACTTACCTCTTAACAAACTTGAGGAGTGAAGGATCCTACCGTGGAGATATGAGAAAAAGCTCTTCCAAAGCTCCAAGCTTCAAACTTGGTTCTTTATGCTCAAAAACCTTCATAATCACAAAACCTTAAAACTCTTGAAAAGATTTGTGAAAATCATGGAAAAACATGAAAGTCAACGTAGGAGAGGCTGAAAACTCACCTCTGGCTGCATGGGAGGGAGAAATAACCTCCTTCCACGACCCTTGGCCCTTTTTATAGGTGGCTGCCAGACCACCTTCGCGCAGCCGACGTGAAAGCCGCAACCATTGCAATGTCGGCGGCGAAAGTGACCTTCGGCGCCGAACCTTTGGCCATTTCTTCCCTTTGTTGCTTTTCTTTCAAAACTCAGGTCTTTTAACCCTTCAAACCATGAAACCAGTGAAATTACCTTGCAAAAAACATATGTATTAACCCTTCTCGAGGGTTCCGACACCGAGATTCCACCGGCTACAGGGAATTCCGATGCCGGACTTCGAGATTACTATTCTCCCCCCTTAAGAACATTCGTCCCCGAATGTCCCTAAACACAACAAAAACACATAGAAAAGGAAAAAACTAACCTTAAAGATGGGTATTGCTGGAGCATGGACTCCCGGTCTCCCAAGTGCATCTTTCTAGGTTGTGGTGGTTCCACAAAACTTTCACCATTGGTATCTCCTTGTTTCTCAGTTTCTGATCTGGTGTCAGGATCCGCACTGGCTGCTCTACATAGGTGAGATCACTTAGATTTCCACATCAGGTTCACTAAGAACCTTCTCTGGATCTGACACAAATTTCTCAACATAGGAAACATGGAATACCGGTGAATTCTTCCATAGAAGCCGGTAAATCTAGCTTATACGAACAGGCCCGATCTTCTGCAAGATCTCAAAGGGACCAATGTACCGTGGGGCCATTTACCTTCTTTCCAACCGAACCACTCCCTTCATGGAGACACCTTAGCAATACCATATCCCCTCCTGGAACTCTATCTGCTTCCTACGGATGTCTGCATAACTTTTCTGTCTGCTTACAGCTGTTCTGATCTCTCTCTGATGATAGGCACTAACTTGCTGGTATCTCACTAACTCTGGCCCTGCAAGAGTTTTCTCTCCTACCTCTTCCCAGCAAACAGGTGTTCTGCACTTCCTTCCCATACAAAGCTTCATAAGAGCCATCCCTGTGCTAGCATGTGGCTGTTGTTGTAGGCAAACTCCACCAGAGGTAGATGCTGCCTCCAAGAACCGCCAAAGTCTAACACACACATTCTCAGCATATCTTCAATGGTCTGGATGGTTCTCTCGATGACCGTTGTCTGTGGATGGAAAGCAGTGCTGAAATCCAACTTGTGCCCATTTCATTTGCAGACTCCGCCAAAACCTGGAGGTGAACTGAGGTCCTCGATCTGATACTATCGACACTGGAACTCCCATGCAACCTTACTATCTCTCTACATACACCTGCGCCAACTTGTCCACAGAGTAGTTACTCCTGACTGGATGAAGTGAGCAGATTTGTGAGTCTATCCACAATCACCCATATGGAGTCTAGTCTGTTGACGTCGCCGGTAACCCACTACAAAATCCATAGCTATGTTTTCCCATTTCCATTCTGGAATCGGCAGTGGGTTAAGCATTCCAGCCGGCTTCTGGTGCTCTAGCTTCACCCTTTGACATGTCTCGCAGGCTGACACGAACTGTTCCACTTCTCTCTTCATTGCTGGCCACCAATACACCCTTCTCAGATCTTGATACATCTTGGTGGCTCCGGGTGAATACTATACCTGCATTATGAGCTTCCCTCATAATGTCGCCTTCAACTGCTATCATCTGGTACACATAACCTCTACCTGCGAAGATCCCTCACTATCAAATCTGAACTCTGCACTGTTGCCCGACTGAACAAGTCCTGCAATCTTTCACTAACTCGGGTCTTCGTGCTTTTTAGAGCCACTTGCTCTAGAAACACTGGTGTCACTTCATCTGTGCACAAAGCACCTGTACCAGATAACTGCAACTGTAACCCTCTTCCACGAGTTGTAGAAACCTTCACCACCGGTCTTCTCTCTACTGCAATGTGGGATAAACTGCCAAGTGACTTTCGGCTTAGGCATCAGCTACAACATTAGCCTTACCCGGATGATACTGGATCTTGCAATCATAATCACTGAGCAATTCTACCCACCGTCTCTGCCTCAAGTTTAACTCTCTCTGACTAAGATGTGCTGCAGGCTCTTATGATCCGTATAGATCTCACATTTTACCCCATAGAGGTAATGCCTCCACATCTTAAGTGCAAAGATAACAGCTGCCATCTCCAGAGTCGTGTGTCGGTATTCACTCGTGCTTCTTCAGCTGTCTAGAAGCATAAGCTATCACTCTTCATTCTGCATCAACAACACAACCTAAGCCCACTCGGGATGCATCACAGAACACTTGAAATTTCATCACTGATCGGAGAGCTAACACCGGTGCTGAAGTTAACCGTCTCTTCAACTCTGCAAAACTTCCTCACATTCCTCTGACCACACAAACTTCTGATTCTTTCTGGTCAGTCTGGTCATAGGAGCAGCTATCTTCGAGAAGTCCTGAACAAACCTCCGATAGTAGCCTGCCAAACCCAGAAAAACTCTTGATTTCTGTCACGTAGTGGGTGTAGGCCAGTTGGCTACGCCTCTACCTTTTTGGATCTACTATATACCTCCCTGATACAACATGTCCCAAAAGGAAATGCTCCTTAACCAGAACTCACACTTGGAGAACTTGGCATACAAGCCATGCTCTCTAGGTTTGCAGCACTATCCGAGATGCTGGGCATGGTCCTCTGCATTCCTGGAGTACACCAGATATCATCAATAAAGACGATCACAAAACGATCCAGTACTCCTGAAAACCCTGTTCATGAGATCCATGAATGCTGCAGGGGCGTTAGTCAACCCGAACGGCATCACAAGGAACTCATAATGCCCATATCTGGTTCTGAAGCAGTCTTGGATACATCTCCTTCCCTGATCTTCAATGGTGGTATCCGGATCTCAATCTATTTTAGAAAAACAACCTGCTCCTGCAGCTGGTCGAATAGATCATCGATCCTGGGTAAGGATACTTGTTTTGATGTGACTTTGTTCAACTGTCTGTAGTCGACACAAAGTCTAAGAGGTCCATCCTTCTTTCTGACAAACAATACTGGAGCACCCCAGGGTGAGGTACTCGGGCGGATGAAACCCTTAGCTACCAATCCTGTAACTGTCTTTCAACTCTCGCAACTCTGCTGGTGCCATCCTGTAGGGAGGAATAGAGATCGGTCTGCATTGGCATCAACTCAATCTCGAACTCTATTTCCCTATCGGTGGAGTCCTGGAAGCTCTTCAGGAAACAAATCTGGAAGTCTCTGACAACTGGTACTGAGGTGGTTCCCTAACCTGACTGTCTAGCTCTCTCACATAAGCTAGGAACCCCTGACACCCCTTCCTTAACATCTACGAGCCTGGAGGGCTGATATCAAACCCTAGGTGTCCCTCTCCTGTCTCCTCTGAAGACACACTCTGACCCATCCTGGTCTCTGACACTGACTACCTTGTCTCTACAGTTCAGGTAGCATCATAGTAGATAACCATCCATCCCTAGAATGACATCAAAATCTGTCAACTCTAGAACCACCAGGTCAGCTGGAAGGTATCTCCTCTATGCACACTGGACTGAACGACAGACTGACTCTGCCAAAGATGGATCACATTTGGGTCCACTGACCCATAGAGGACACTCTAACTCAGACACCATCAGACCCAACCTCTCTGCAGCTCTAGAAGAAATGAAAGAGTGAGAAGCACCGGGGTCCATTAAAGCATACACCTCTGAACACCCAATGATGAGATTACCTGACACCACCGTGTTCGACGTGTCTGCCTCCTGCTGAGTCAGGTGAAAATCCGTGCTGGGGCTGACGGACCTCACCTCGGAACCCATCCTGATGAAGAGGCGCCCCTCTTCCTCTTCCCTGCCACTGCTTGGTGGTATGGCTGAAGCTACTGGCTGTACTACAACTGCCCGTACTCATCTGCTGGGATGGTGCAACAAAGTCGCCTGAGGACATTCCCGTGCATAATGTCCCTCCTGCCCACATCTATAGCAGGCTGTGGATCCCAACTGACAAGCTCCTCTATGCTGTTTGCCACACCTCTTGCACACTGGAAAATCTGCGCCAGAACTGGAGCCACTACTCATTCCCAGACCCTGACTTAAGCCTGTTCCAGAACTTGCCTCTCTTTCCTCTGAATTTCTCCCATCTCTTCTTACTTGCACTTGCTGTACCCTGTGAGGAGGAACCTGGTTTAACACCAGAAGACTGTGCCTTGACTACACCTTGACTTATGGCACTGGCCTCCATCTTTCTAGCAGCATCCACAATAGAGTGGAAACTTTCCTTCTCCGCATGAAGAATCAAAGAGAAATACCTGGGATGAAGCCTTGTGGCATATCTCTTTGCCTTCTTCTGATCTGTATCATATGCCTGACCGACATATGGCAACAATTCCAGGAACTTATCTGTATATTCATCAACGCTCATCTCCTCCGTCTGTCGCAACTGCTCAAACTCCACAACCTTTAGTTCCCTGGAACTGTCAGGAAAAGCCCATCCAGCAAATTCGTTGGCGAACTCTTCCCATGTCATACTCTCAAGTCTCGGGTCCACATAGTTCTTGAACCATTCTCTAGCTTTCTTACACTTTAACGTGAACCCTGCCATCTCAATGGCTCTACCATCATCTGCTCCCAACTCACTTGTTATCATTCTGACTGCACTGAGATACTCAAAGGGATCATCTCCTGTATTGAATTTAGGAGCATCCAACTTTAAGTACTCGGTCATCTTCACCTTACTTCCCCCTGAAGAACTGGGTTGCTGTGCTTCCACAACAGGGGCTACTGGTTCAGGAGGTGGTGGTGGAGGAACTGGTTCCCTCACTTCAGGCTGTACTGGACTTGGATGAACAGGTGGGGGTGGATACATGTGATATGGTGGATAAAAGGAAGGATAGGGCATATATGGCATGTAGGGTGGATATGGGGCAAAACTGGAGTAATCCGACGTGCCTCCCATCGGATACTCTGGGCCCTGTGGAAAGGGTGATAGCCAAACCCCGAGGCCTGAACGCCTCCCTGGGACTCCCCCATACCTTCTTCTGACCTTCCTACACCCATGCTTGCATCTCTACTCTGATCCTCTTCCCTCACACCTCTTTCTTCTACTGACCTTCCCCCTCTGCTTACTCCTCTCCTGCTCTCGTCAGAAGACCTTCTAGGGTCTCGTGACGTTCCTTCCCTGCTTGACCTGTGAGATCTTGCCCTTGGCAAGGCAGGTGGACGAGCAGCTGTACCCTCACTTACAGGTGGGACTCCAGTCAATCTCGCGGATCGACGAGTTCCTCGCATCTTCACTCTCTGGAAACAACAAATCACATAAACATCAAGCAACACATCAAAAAACATGCACATGCATAACTCATGGCATTGCACATCAGGACTGACATCCTATCCTCGTGGACATGTTTTTCCTATGGTGCTTGACCTGCTAAACCTCTCTATGAGCCCAACTCTCTCTCTATAGGTCCGACCATGTGAACCTAGGGCTCTGATACCAATCTGTAACAGCCCGGAAACCGAACTGCCACCGGCACTAGGATCCAGATCGACTTAAGGTCGCCGGGACCCGTAGTAAGCCTGCTATCCTGTCTGTATACCTGTGAAATCCCATACATGATCATACATTTGCTGTAAAAACATAAAACTTTTCTTCATTCCAAGGCTTAACCTGTGCATGCACTCTCTCTGTGCTCTACCAATCCCTACTAGAGCTCCTCATGGCTCTAGGCGGATCAACTCATAATGTTAAGCCTGGTTTTGCTCATAAACATACAACAATAAAGAAACATACATAAACTGATCATGTGACTCCACAAAGGGATTACAAGTCTTATAAATCAAGCACCATTCTATACACTATACATATACATTATCTCTATACATTTACATGTCCACACTAGCTATTACAAACTCTGTACTCTTCCTGTACCCTGCTGAGTTCTCTCTGACCTCTGAACCTGCACAACTGGAAGTTAGGGGAGAGGGATGAGCTACGATAGCCCAGTGAGTAGAATAGGCAAATAACAGGTGATAAAACATGCTCTCATGGAATGCAACACATAATCACATCACCTCGGCCGGACGGATCAAAACTCCCTCTATCTCATCTGGGGTACCTAAGTACCATGTGCCTGGTCCCCGTAGGGCTGTTCCAGGTCTTTGTGTGCCTGGTCCCCGTAGGGCTGTTCCAGGTCTTTCCTCTGAGGGCTAATGAATCCTCACGAAGTCCGTGCCGTCTCACATAAGCAATGTACAAGGAGCAGTGCCAAGTACAAGGATAAATGCAATGCATCATCTTTGTGTACACTAATGCACTCACCCTATAGCATATTCATGATGCATGAAGCATGATAAAATATTCAGTTCTCATATTAAAACATTAAGTTAAATTCCACTCACCTGGTTATCTCTGAACTGACTCTGCAGGTTCTGACACTGGACTCACTGCTGATTCCCTGATTCCTCTGGTCCGTACCTACACAGGTGGACTCAAATGAGGGACTAAACTCACTCAAGAACATCTCTAAGAAACTCCCCAAAACCCCTCTAAACAATCCTCAAACCATCACATAAAACATGCAAAAGAAGCTGGACAGGGCACTTTCGGCGGCAGGTTCGGCGGCCGAAACCCCACTCCAGAGACGAAACTCATGCATGTTCGGCGGCACCTTCGGCGGCCGAAGGTCTCGTCCAGAGACGAAACTCACACACTTTCGGCGGCCGAACTCCCTCTTTCGGCGGCCGAAAGTCCCTTTCTAAACCGAAAGCCTAGCTTTCGGGGGCAACCTTTGGCAGCCGAACTGCCTCCACAAAGGGTTCGGCGGCCGAACCTTCCTTCGGCGGCCGAACCTGGTTTTGCCCGAAGGGCAGAACCCTGCTCTGTTTCATGCAAACTTTGCCCAAAAACCTACCAACATGCATATCAACTACTCCCAACTAGCATATACACATATATATGCACAAAGGGGTCTAAAACTACCCTAAAACCCCAAACAAACATAGCACACAACACTTAAACATGCTGGAACACCACAAATCACCAAAAACCTCACCTAAACCTAAACATGCATACTACCCATACAAACTTCATAAAACCTTTCAAAATCATCAAAGAAGCTCAGGATCTTCACTTACCTCTTACACAACTTGAGGATGAAGGATCCTAACGTGGAGATATGAAGAAAAGCTCTTCCAAAGCTCCAAGCTTCAAAACTTGGTTCTTTTGCTCAAAACCTTCATAAGTCACCAAAACTCTTAAAACTCTTGAAAGATTTGATGAAAATCATGGAAAACATGAAAGTCAACGTAGGAGAGGCTGAAACTCACCTCTGGCTGCAAGTGGAGGAGAAATAACCTCCTTCCACCGACCCTTGGCCCTTTTATAGGTGGCTGGCCAGACCACCTTCGGCAGCCGAACGTGAAGCCGCAACCATGCAATGTTCGGCGGCCGAAAGTGACCTTCGGCGGCCGAACCTTTGCATTTCTCCCTTGTTGCTTTTCTTTCAAAACTCAAGTCTTTTAACCCTTCAAACATGAAAACAAGTGAAAATACCTTGAAAAACATATGTATTACCCTTCTCGAGGGTTCCGACACCCGAGATTCCACCGGACTACAGGAATTCCGATGCCGGACTCGAGCCGGTTTACACCGAAGGTCTAAAGGATCACATAGTTTGAACTACTTCTGATCATGTCATGGGTAGACCGAAAAATTCGGACCGCTACCGGCACTAGGATCCAGGTCGGCTAAGGCCGCCGGGCACCGTAGCAAGCCAGACATATAACCTGAAAAAACCTGTATAATCCCATACATGATCAACAACATACATAAAATTAAAACTTTTCTTTTTTTTCTTCCCACAACATCAACCAAACCTCAACCTGTGCATAAACATAAACATAACCTTGATCCCGTCTGTGATCTATCTG
>NC_035170.2:14337566-14448129 GCF_001659605.2 Manihot esculenta
ATTTATTTAAATCTACCCAAAAAGGCAAGTATCAAAACAACACAAATAGAATAAAAAAAAAATAAATTTCACTCAGTGCAGCATCATGGACGAAAATGGGCATTAAAAGAAGGATTTGACACCAAATCGATTTAGATGCAGTTCCCTTAAATGTGCACCTTAAGGAATAGGCAAATTTCTTTTGTCTCCTAATCTGGATTCAACCCAATTCAAAGTTCAAAATTGATTACTATAAACTACAGCAATTGATGCGGAACCCCAGCCTATTAGAGACTGAAACGACACATACCCTAGTAAAAATAACTTAATTCAGAAAATAATTCCCCAATCTAAAGCACCCTTAATTAACATGCAATTAAGAACACTTATAATGGATTGATTTTAAGAGCAGCAAGAATAAGAAACATACAAGTTAGTATCAAACCTTATTCGTGATGCAATGTCAAGAACCAAGATCTCTCTTAAGCTCTCAAAGAAGAATCACATAAAGCAATTGTATTGAATAATTGATAATCTGTGTGTACAATAGAAAAAGAGATGCTTTATATAGCCTAAATTAAGACCCATGATCTTTGCCACTTTCCACTACTATACATGGACCCATGATCTTTGCCACTTCCCACAACTATGCATGGACCCATGATCTATGCCACTATCCACTACTAGATAACTACCCACTACTGTTTAACTACCCACTACCAAATAACTACCCACTACTGGTTAACTACCAACTACTAAATGACTACCCACTATAAATACAAAATTTGAATTGTCAATAAGAACACATTTGGCCTAATTGACTTGGAATGGCCAGATTGTTCTTCAACTTCAAAATGAACTTGCAAAGCTTCAACATATTCCTTCATGAATCCTTGAAGTGCTTCCTTCAACCTCTTGGATCTCAGCCTTGTAATTGTTCCTTGAGGCAATGCTAGCTCATCATTTTTGGTGTTGTTGGTCGTGCTTACATCAGCAATCAATTGAGATAGGTAAGGAAATATAGATGAAAAAGGAAGCATATCAATATTTCGGCCAGATCAAGATAAATATGGCAAAGGCAATTTTTTTTTCATTTTTTTTTTGGATTTCAAATTTTTCTTCCAAAAGAGATTATTTGATAATTTATCAAGAAGGTGCAGCCATGAATACGCAAGCTTTCACTCAAATCAACAAGGAAGAAAAGGAAAACTCAAAAAAACTCTAGATCCTGAGATAAATCAGAATTTACCTCACTTTGGCTCTGATACCAAATGACGTGGAACCCTATGGCTCAAGCCTCAAACCCACACGTACAAGTAGATATGGAATCCAAATTTTTGATAACCCACCTCCTATGGCACCCCAAACATAGAGAAGCTGAAATACCAATGATCGAAGGATTTAGATGAGAATCTGACAAATGCCACAACGAATAGTTGATAAGTTAGCCAAGATTCCTGGTGCAATTGATGAAAGTAAATTCTCACTCTCACTCAAAGCAATACACGCCAAAGGCATGAAAAGAATTCTGAAATTTTGATTAAAAGCTGCCTCTTACAATTGTTTCTTATCCTTATGTAGTAAGGAGAAAAACAAATAAAACCTTGAGACACTCTTCTTGGACCTGACTTAAACACATAAGGCCCAAGCTCAATCACACACTAAAATAACACATAAGTATTAAAACATAAACCCAAAACATGGCCCAACACTCTAAAACTTAAAAGATAAAGTATGGTTAGAATACAAGCCCAAACAAAGCTAACCTTCTGTCCTTCATGAGTGAAGGAGTACTTGTTATTGAACCCATCATGTTGCACCTTTCTATCATGTTGCCACGGTCTACCCAACAACATATGGCTTGCCTGCATAGCTACCACATCACATAAGATCTCATCCTTGTACCTACCAATAGAAAATGGTATAACCACCTGGCGTGTAACCCTAACCTCACCACAATCATTCAACCATTGCAATCTGTATGGCTTAGGGTGGTCAATAGAAGCCAAGCCCAATTTCTCCACCATATACACACTTGCCACATTTGTGCAACTACCTCCATCAATAATGAGAGTACACACTTTTCCATTAACCAAACACCTAGTGTGAAATATGTTTTCCCGTTGTTCTAGGCTTTCTTTCTTAACCTGCATATTCAGAGCACGCCTAGCAATAAGCATCTCACAATGTGCAGCAAGCAACGCATTATTAACCAACACATCCGAATCATCACAGTCATTATTGCAATTAGGAGTTTTTTGAGGTATTCTTGTAGAAGTAGAAGCTTGTGAGACATTCAAACTCTCCATAGTTTCAGTCAACCTCTCAAGGGTTTTATTGAGCCTTTGTAACTCACCACTGACTGACTTCTTAAAGAGCTTATAATCGTTACCCATATTCGGTTCACTTCCATCAGTACGATCCACCACATTCTTGTCTTTACTCATCCTACCTTAAATCAACAAAGAACAAAAAGAACTAGCAAATATTGTGTTAAAAAAAAGAAAGTAATCAAGTGTTTGCACTCTTACCATTCTTTTGCTGATTCTTCAATTGCACTTCAGAAACTAAGGTCAACCAACTAACCACAAGGTGCGTTTAATGAAACAAAGAAGAAATCCTAAAGAACGAAGAAAGCGCGCAAAAACTAGAAAGAAGACACTGATAATTTGGAAAGTAACACATGAACTAGGTTTTGTGCTACTTGAAAAATATCACCTAGAGTATAGACACAAACAAACAATACTCCAGCAATGTAAAGGAAGCAAAAACAAGCTTAAACCAAAAAAGAAACTTAGAAATCAAATAAAAACGAACCTGGACAAAAAATATTGCATTTAATTCACTTCAACGCAAATTAAATATGGATCTACTTAAATCTACCCAAAAAGGAAAGTATCAAAACCCCACAAATAGAATCAGAAAAAAAAAATGAAAATTTCTCTCAGATCAGAAACATGGACGAAAATTCTGGTGTTAAAAGAAGGATTTGACATCAAATCAATTTAGATGCAATTGCCCTAAATGTGCACTTTAGGAAATAGGCAGAATTTCTTTTATCTCCTAATCTGGATTTGACCAAATTTAAAATTCAAAATTCAAATTGATTCCCATAAATTACTGCAATTAATTGAGATAGGTAAGACAATATAGATAAAAAAGGAAGCATATCACAATTTCGGTCAGATAAAGGTAAATAAGGCAAGGGCGATTTTTTTTTTTTTTTTTGGATTTCGATTTTTTTTTATGATTAATAATCAATAAGGTGCAGCCATAGACACACGAGTTTTCACCGAAAACAACAAGGAAGAAAATGAAATTTACCTCACTTTGGCTCTGATACCAACTGACGCGGAACCCTATGGCACAAGCCTCAAACCCAATAGGGCAAATTTCTAATAATGGTGTGGAGCAAACTTATGTCATTCAAATAGATCTAAAAGGAGTTCAAAATCATATTCATATGATTCATATATATTTGGGGTGTGCTTCAACTCATATGGGACAGATTTAGTGCAATACTTGCAATCATAGGCTTAGGGAGCCTAATCAAACCTATGGGCTAAAACTACACAAAGGGAAGCCTAAAGTGAAGATCAAGTAAGGCTTTTGTGAAGATTCAGCTTTGTTATGATGGGCTTGCTATATTTTTTTTATTTAACACTTGTTTTATTTTAGTTTTGTTTGGACTTGTATTCTGTCCATACTTTATCTTTTAAGTTTTAGAGTGTTGGGTCATGCTTTGAGTTTATGTTTTAATACTTATGTGTTATTTTAGTGTGTGATTGGGCTTGGGCCTTATGTGTTTAAATCAGGTTCAAGAAAGTGTCTTAGGGTTTTATTTTTATCTTTTAAGTTTTAGAGTGTTGGGCCATGCTTTGGGCTTATGTTTTAATACTTATGTGTTATTTTAGTGTGTGATTGGGTTTGGGCCTTATGTGTTTAAGTCAGGTCCAAGAAGAGTGTCTTAGGGTTTTATTTGTTTTTCTCCTTACTATATAAGGATAAGAAACAATTGTAAGAAACAACTTTTAATCAAAATTTCAGAATTCTTCTCATGCCTTTGGCGTGTATTGCTTTGAGTGAGAGTGAGGATTTGCTTTCATCAATTGCACCAGGAATCTTGGCTTACTTATCAACTATTTGTTGTGGCGTTTATCAGATTTTCATCTAAATCCTTCGATCATTGGTGTTTCAGCTTCTCTAAGTTTGGGGTGCCATAGGAGGTGGGTTTATCAAATCTTTGGATTCCATATCTACTTGTGCGTGTGGGTTTGAGGCTTGTGCCATAGGGTTCCGCGTCACATAGGAGGTGAGTTTATCAAATCTTTGGATTCCATATCTACTTGTGCGTGTGGGTTTGAGACTTGTGCCATAGGGTTCCGCGTCACTATATTCTTGGCCTTGATATGTTGCTTCTTTTGCTTATAGTCACCAAACCATTCTAGATAACCATGTATTTTAAAGCATGTTTCTCTTGCATGGCCATCTGCATTACAGTATATGCAAAATTTGTTGTCCTTCTTTGTTGCATACTTCCTTTTAAAAGTTGCTTTACTAGTTCCAGTTTTAGTATAATGCTTCTAAGTCATTGCCATAGATACATTAAAAACATCAGTAGTTGGACTGTGAATTTCTTTATGTTTTTTAACCCTCAAAACCATGGAATAAGTTTTGTTAATGCTAGGAAGTGGATCCAGCAGTAAAATATGGTTGTTGACACTGTCATAATTCTCATTAAGCCCATTAAAAACTGAATTAGTTTATCTTCACCATCAAATTTAACCATAGTTTTAGCAACCTCACAATTGCATTGAGGCAAAGGTTTATACTAGATAATTCATTTCGCAATTTTTTCAATTTTGTAAATTAAACTATTACAGAGAACGAACTTTATTTTCCTTTTTAGTTGGTAGAGCAAAGGTCTGTTGCTTTTTATATGCCTGTCAGATTTCCTCCTATTACCCTATCTTAAACCAATGTGAAATTTATAAGAGTATGAACTTTTTGGATATTTGCTTCAGGTGATTCTAGATGAATAAAGGGTTTTTTGCTTAATAATTTTTTTTAAATAATTAGTAAGCCCTAATCTGAAAAAATTATTTATAAATTTAGAGACTTTCGCATTTCAAATGTGATAGAATTTACAAAAAAAAAAAAAGGAAAATAAACGCGATACTAAAAAAATAAAAAAAGTTTAAAAAATAATTAAAATTAATACCTTAAAGTGCGGTAAGGTATATATATATATATAATCTTTAAAATTTAATAAAATTTACGATTTAATTTAAATTTTTAAATAATAAATAATTTAATTTTTAAATTTTTTATTAATAAAATATTTATTCTTTTAAATTTACTGTTATTCATAAAAAAATAAATAAATTATAAACTCTTTCAACATACATTAAGATATTTTATAGTAATTTTATATTAAACATTTTTTATTATATAAATCTTTAAATTTTTAAATTTTTAATTTTTAATTTATATTAAATATCTATATTAGTTTTATATTAAAGATAAAACTATTATATGACATGAATCGTTAACGTTTAAATTTATTAATTTTTAATTTATATTAAAATATTTTAATGTAATTTTATATTAAATATTTTTTATTATGTTAAAGTAATATATTACTTTTATAAAATTTATATAATTTTTATTAAAATAAGAACTAAATTATTTTGTTATAGTTCAACAATAAATTTTAATTAAATAATTATTCTATTAACAAAATAAAATTTTAGGAATTAAATTATTTCATATTTTATAGTAGTATTATATTAAATATGTTTTTCTATTATATTAATATAAATCATTTTAAAGTGTTTGTATTTTATTTTTTTATTTTATACTCTGATTATAATATATTTTAAAAAATTAAAAATTAAAGATTTAAAAATTTAAGAATTTATGTAATGGAAAAAATATTTAATATAAAACTGCTATAAAATGTCTTAGATATATATTGAAAGAGTTCAGGACGTATTTATTTTTTTATGAATTAATATTTTATTAATAAAATAAAAATTTAAAAATTATAATTATTTGAAAAAATTATAAGATGAAATTTAAATTATAATTAAATTACAATTATTTGAAAAAATAAATATTTAAAAATACTTTACTAACAAAATAAAATATTTTATGTGAATAATAATTATTTGAAAAAATAATTATTTGAGAATAAATATTTTACTAATAAAATAAAAATTTAAAAATTATAATTAAATTATAATTATTTGAAAAAATTATAAAATGAAATTTCGCTCAATTTCCCCATTAACAATTAATAATCAAATAATAATAATAATATACAACATTCAAATTTTCAGATTGAAATTCACTAGATATTCAAATTTCATTTAATATAAAACTGTTATAAAATGTCTGAAAAGTTAACAACAGTAAATTTAAGAAAATAAATATTTTACTAATAAAATAAAAACTTAAAAATTAAATTATTTATCATTTAAAAAGTTTAAAATTAAATTGTAAATTTTATTAAATTTTAAAAATTATAATATAAATTAATTTTAATATATATATATATATATATATATATATATATAAATACCTTACCGAATTTATAAAGTGCAATAAGGTATTAATTTTAATTTTTTAATTTTTTTTATTTTTATAAATGTAATAAAATATTATTTTTATTTTTTATTTTTAATATCATATTTATAATTACGATATTTATTTTTTAAAAATTCTATCGCACCGTAAGCTTTACCTAATTTTAAAAAAGTGCATTTAGAATTCAAAATTTACTTCGATCTGAAAATAAAAGTAAGGTTTAAGAATTAATTTTTTAAAAAACAGTCAAAAAGCCCGAATACAGATGTTAAATTTAGCGGATCTTGCAGCTGGCACTCTTTCCTTTAACCATGCGATGTCGTTTTTACTCTGTGTTTCTCGATTATTATATGCACCGTTTTGATGTTTTTCATTTAGGGCCATGCGTTCTCCATTTGCCACTTCTTTGTTTTGATCAGAGGATTCCACAGATAGGGACAGCAATTGAAGAAATAATGGAAATTAAATTTCTCAATTAAATCCCAAAAAAATTCTCACCAACTTAGTATGGAAAGGATGGAAATTGAGAACGTAAAAACAAATTATGGAGGTTGAGGTTACAAACATATCCTTGACATACATAAAAAAAGCAAAAGCCACATGGTAAGTATATAACAGTATATTTCTTTTCTTTTCTTTTCTTTTCTTTTCTTTTCTATGCACTTCCTCACGTACCGTACGGTAACCAAACAATATAATGGAAAATAAACTTCTTTTCTTTTCCTTTTTCTTTTTCTTTTTCTTTTTCAATTCCATTGCACAAGGAACCAAACAAAGGCTAAAATAGCATCAATCATAAGATGCTAATGTAATGCATATAACAAAAGGCAGGCCCAAAATCAGCAAAGAAAAGCAAAAAGAATAAGGAAAATAAAACATCTATGCTAATAGAGCATTTAGTAGGCTCTAATAAGAATATGAAGATAGAAGGCCTTAGTGATTATATGACCAGTAGTTTAAGTAGAAGTGATTCTTTAGAACCAGAGCAAGAAACTGGCAGCCATGCATCTCACTTCCACATCAGGTCCAAAACTCAGTAAAGAAAGAAATTGATCTCACATTCCAAATTGGCCACAAACATTATTTCTACTCCTGAATTTCATCAGAAAATCTTTGTGTCACCTTGAATTTTAAAAACGTACTGAATGACACACCTAAACTATTCAAAGTATCACTAAAATCACCTTGCTATCCTAGTACATGATAGTGTAGACTATAAACGCATTGACATATATCTATAAAACTCAAATTTCGCTTAGGTTCGCCCACTAACAATCAATAGTCTAATAATAATAATCATATGCAACATCCAAATTTTCAAATTGAAATTCACTCCATATTGCTTACAGTCAAAGAATATTCTCCTATGAATTCAAATTAGTCTAAGAATGCTATAGAAGATTCATGCTGACTACTAATTTTGATTACAAGATCATCTTAATTCTACTTTAAAAGTTGAGGTGCCCAGGATTTTTTGATAAAATTCAGGGATATAAATATGTATTATGCCATTCTAAATTTATCAAATATTTCAATACACCTTGTCTAAATCCAATTCACAATCATTTGAAATACGTATCCAAACTGAGCCATAACAAGTTTGTCAAATATACATGCTCTGCCTCTGCCATACTAATCTAAAATAAGCTTGACTGGAAGAGATTCTGAAACATGAACTTTATTTAACATCTGCTACACTCAAATGAAGTGAACAATGCGTTTTAAAAACTAGCAACATCCATATAATGCTGTTCATAAATTGTTCCAATTCACCAGTAATTGAGAAATGAAAGATTCTCAGAGGTTCAAACTTACAGTACCAAAACGAACCAGCGAGACTAAACTAGTTCAAAACAAGAAACTGCAATTACTC
This sequence comes from Manihot esculenta, assembly GCF_001659605.2. NCBI lineage: Eukaryota > Viridiplantae > Streptophyta > Magnoliopsida > Malpighiales > Euphorbiaceae > Manihot > Manihot esculenta. Next base: position 14,346,007 of record NC_035170.2, read on the forward strand.
TACAATGATCAACTAAGCGTAACCCATGTCGAAATTAAAATTTCTAAACGTTTGATTAACTCATGTTTTTGCAGAAAACCAAAAGGTCGGAAAGAGAGAAACTGTAATATCTCAAATTTGGAAGGCAGAAGAAAGCAAATGGAGGCTACCCCATTTGGGCATAACAACGAGCACCTGGGTTGCAGACGCTGTCTTTTCTTGTTTTGCTTTGTCAACCGCAACAAATCTCCTTCAGCTTATTAGCGGCCGATTGATCAACCAAATACTGCACATACCAGAAAAAAAAAATTCAAATCATCCGAAAAAGATTCATAAAACAAATATATCAGAAATAATCGAAAAAGACCTTATTGAGGACCCAGAGGGAGTGATTATAGGCTCGGCGAAAGAGCTCGTCGAGGGAAGTCGTGTCGTTAACGTCGACCTCTCTGTAGTTAACGAAGTTTTCGCGCACATATTTAGCATAATAAGGCCTCGTGTCCACCGGTAGACGCCTTACTAACCTCAGAACCTCGCCGTACACTCTCAACGCTTTCTGCATGTCTCTCTGCAAGGACCAAACCAAGAACGAAGCATTTACCGTTCAGCCAATTGTGGAAGCTATTGCCCTTGAAAATGTTCTTGGCCCACAAACACGGTCATGGGCTAAATGACCCAAGTAACACACTTGGCTCACTGCTCAGCTCGTAAAAGAGATGGGCACTCCTGGGCTTCTTCTTCATGGACTCGTAAGTGGTAACCATTAGGATTCTCGGACAATTTCAGAGCACTTTCCTGGTGGGGCCATTGAAAATGTTCTTGGCCCACAAACACGGTCATGGGCTGAATGACCCAAGTAACACACTTGGCTCACTGCTCAGCTCGTCAAAGAGATGGGCACTCCTGGGCTTCTTCTTCATGGACTCGTAAGTGGTAACCATTAGGATTCTCGGACAATTTCAGAGCACTTTCCTGGTGGGGCCATTGGCTTTACGTGACCCTCTCACCCCCCATTAGCCTTCTTGATGAAGCTGGGAGACCTCGATCACTGTGCTCTTTCTATATATCGTCCTCTTTTCGGTTGGAACTATCATCTTTTTCCGCTCTGTTCTTCTAAAATCTCGGTTAGTTTTAGTAATATACATTATTTCTTTTGGCTTTGTACAACAATTGTTTGATAGTTCTTGCGTTCTTACGATTTATGATTTTTTTTTCTCCTGTTTTTCTTATCTTCTGCACCTGCCTCTTCCCAATTCTGTTTCTTTCTTCTTCTTTTTTTTCTTCAAATCTGTTGGCGTTATCTTGTATGATCAATGAAATTGTCTAATGGGTTTTGTTTTAAGTGAGATATTGAAATTAATAACTGTGGTTGCAGTAGCTTCCTTTTGTTCTTGAGCTTGGCTAAAGACTGGAGTCTGGAGAGCTGGTATTTTGCTTTAGCTGCCAATATTGAGTTATTAACTCTTGCATTAAGATCACACTACAGAAATGTCTTTAGGCGTCATTTGAATATCTGTGAATTTCACATGATGAGTTATTTGAATTAAATATCATGTTACACATCTATCCAAATGAAGTTGAGTTTTTCATAAGAGAATTACGAAAATTGCAAAACTTTATTTGTCTGGGAATTCTGTTTTATGAACATTCAATTGATCAATTCTAGCTTTGTTTGATTTGACGATGTATCTTTATTATCTGGGTTATGATTGTTCATGGTTTATGTTTTCTTGCAATCTTTTTTCCTTTTCCTTTCATTGTGGAAGTTATGAAAGTCAGGCGTTCATGATACTGCTGTTTCCACCTTAGTTTTAGTAAATAACCTTTTCTGTTGATGGAATATGATTGGATTTGTGGATATGGTCTTTTGAATATGGTTCCAATAGGATTTTATTTTGGGGAAATGTCTAAAAAAATCCCGAACTTTGCACTTTTTAACAATTGTACCCTTAACATTTTTCTTTGATAAAAATACCTTATACTAATGACTTTTTTATAATTGTCTAACAAATAAAAACCCTAAATAGAGTTGTCTCACCCATCTGCATTTCTAATACTTGCACTACACTTTACTTCTTTTGTCTCTATATCTGTTTTTTAAGTTTAAATATTACTCTAATTAGAGTTTTTTTTTTTTTTTTTGAATTTGGGGGTTTTTATACTAAAATTGGATTTCTCCGTAAATTTTTAACAGGAATATTAACGGAACAAATTATTTGTATAGGTATTTTTATCAAAAAAAAAAAAAGTTAATGGTACAATTGTAAAAAGTTCAAAGTTTGGCATTATCCCTTTTATTTTACCATCTAGGGGCAGGTGGCATTGCCATTCCAAATCCAAAGTGTAGTATTTGGGAGATGGTGTTCTTACACCACTGTTTATGTGTCTCAACATTGTGAAGATTTGGAAAAATCATATTGAATTGGCAGAGAGCAATCACAAAAAAAAAAGCATGCTCTAAACAAATTGTCAAGTGTCCACATATAAGGCAAATTGTCATATATTAAGACCATAATGAATTCAACTTATTCATCATTATGGATAATATTGTTACGTATAGGACGTCTAGGTGGAGGAAGAAAAGAGTGATGGAAGATACTGCAGAAGTTGACTCTTAGACTCTTATTAAGAAGCAGAAGATTGATAAGGTTATGGAGGGAAAAATAAGTCGGTCAGTGAGTTGTTAGATTTGGAGGGAAAAGTTAGAGAATCTATTGTAATTCAGTTGTGTGTGTGTGTGTGTGACAGTTATTGGTGATTAGATTGTATAGAAGGGAAGAGGAAGCACCTGTGTTTTCAATAACAATCTGTTACATTCTCTCTTCTGTTCTTCTCTATTCTGTTCCACTATTCTCTCTTTTTTTTTCCCTTCTTTCTCTATCTTCCTTTCTCTTTTCTACTGCTCTTTTTAGTTTCTGTAACAAATATGTGCAATCAAATTTATTTGTTAGGTTTTTTATGTATTGTCTTTGTTTCCCTGTGGGTTTCCTAGCAGAAAGTAAAGGAACCAAAAGGTGTTTTTGGATAGAATGGGCTGCATTTGGGTTCACATAAAAAATAAGTATTCATTCAGGTAGAGACTTATGCACAAATTTAAATCTGTTTGCTATTTTAAGATGCTGAGAAATGAGGATTGGTAAATCTAGTTCTGGATGTCTCTAAGTTGGTAGTTGCATCTCTTTTTATTTTTTGTGAAAAATATTTTGTGGAAAAAAATATTTTTCAATAAGATAATTTATTTTTCATTATTATATTTTAATTTAAAAATAAAATATATTAATGAATTTATATATAAAAATCTTAATAAGATTCTCAAAATGCATAAAAATCTTAAAGCATCACCTAATCTTCAACTAGAATAAAAGATTTCAGCCTCTCATGGCTGAAACAAAAACAAAAAATAAAAGAAAAGAAGAAAGGTAGAAGAAGAGATGTGAATCTCGTAGGTGCCTCTAAGGGGGCTTGAAAGAGCATGTAGAGGCTCCTTATGTGTCTTTTTATACTTGAAAAGTGTTGCCCTAGATGATACTTGCTTCCTAATTAGTGAAGAGGCTGCCCAAAAGACTTCAAGAGACTGTCCAAAATGCCCTTGGTCCAAGATATGCCATCCATGCACATGTGAAAAGGGAAAAACGTGAGGCATGTGTTCAAGTGCAAGGAGTGGGGCCTTTGGTCTTTGCTTGCTGCCCAAGTGTCTTCAAGATGCTGTCCAAGACTTGCCTACACACTCTCCTTGCTGCCCATGCACTAATAAGGAAGGTGAAGCCTCCTTTGCAATTTGAATTTTGAATGTGCAAGGCATGAGGTGACAAGCATGTGATTTTTGGATTTAGCTTCCTTAATAAACTGGATTTTGAAATTCAAAATTTGAATATGAATATTGAAGATTTGAATTTCAAAATACTTTCCTTATTTGGATCTTCATTTATGGTAACTTGAGACTTGACTTCTTGAATAAGGAAAATGCTATTTGGAAATTTGAATTTTGAATTTCAAATTGTTTTGGCTGAATGTTCTTTCCTTCTTTGCCACTTTCTTTATTTAGAACTTTTCTTATTTAGCTTCACTTGATTCCAACTTAGCAGACTTGCTCTCCTTTGCTCCATTTAAGGCAGTTTTAAAGGTATGTCAAGAGCACTAAATTAAGCAGAAGTCATGTAAATAATCATCAATAATATCAAGATAAAATGGGCTAAAATATGTTCTATCAACTTTGTTATTGTCTTAATTGATGATATCTTAGTGTATTTCAGAAACGCAGAGGAGCATGCCTATCATCTGAGGATAGTTTTGCAGACCCTGAGGGAGCACGGCTTGTATGCCAAGTTCTCCAAGTGTGAATTCTGGTTAAGGAGCATTTCATTCTTAGGGCATGTGGTGTCAGAAAAAGGAATTCAAGTGGACCCTAAGAAAGTAGAAGCTGTAGCTAACTGGCCCAGACTCTCTACAGTTACAGAGATTAAGAGCTTTTTGGGTCTAGCAGGTTACTACAGGAGATTCGTTCAGGACTTTTCCAAAATTGCCACTCCTATGACCAGATTAACCCAGAAGAATAAGAGGTTTGTGTGGTCTGATCAGTGCTGACGCGGAACCCTATGGCACAAGCCTCAAACCCACACGCACAAGTAGATATGGAATCCAAAGATCTGATAAACCCACCTCCTATGGCACTCCACACTTAGAGAAGCTGAAACACCAATGATTAAAGGATTTAGATGAGAATCTGACAAACGCCACTATAAATAGTTGATAAGTTAATCGAGATTCCTGGTGCAATTGATGAAAGCAAATCCTCACTCTCACTCAAAGCAATACACGCCAAAGGCATGAAAATAATTCTGATAATTTGATTTCAAAGCTGTCTCTTACAATTGTTTCTTATCCTTATATAGTAAGGAGAAAAACAATTAAAACCCTAAGACACTCTTCTTAGGCCTGACTTAAACACATAAGGCCCAAGCCCAATCACATACTAAAATAACACATAAGTATTAAAACATAAGCCCAAAAATATGGCCCAACACTCTAAAACTTAAAGGTAAAATATGGCCAGAATACAAGCCCAAACAAAGTTAAAATAAAACAAGTGTTAAATCATAAAAATGTAGCAAGCCCATCATATCAATGCTGAATAAATTAGACAGCGCTATCTCCATTACACACTTTAAGCAAGGTGAGTAGCTTAGGTGTGTCTTCAAGCTTCACGAGACATTTGCTAAAGGCAAGCTCAGTCAATTCTTGTGTTACTTGTTCTTGAATGTGTAAGTTCATAGCTGCTTTAAGCTTCTTAGCTTTGCTCCTTGTCACTGGTCCGCTAGGGAGCACCAATGGATCCTTGCTTCCTTGATTCTCGTGTGATTGTGCTTGCTGGTTCGTATCATTCCCTCCTTCCTCGAAAAGATTTGTCCTCAAATCTGGAACATGGTCAAAAGGAGACAAGTCAGACACATTAAAGGTAGCACTAACCCCATACTGACCTGGCAAGTCTATTTTATAAGCATTGTCATTGATTCGCTCTAAGACTTGAAATGGACCATCACCACGAGCATCCAGCTTATTCTTCCTCTGATTTGGAAATCGTTCCTTTCGGAAGTGCACCCAAACCCAATCACCAGGAACAAACACCACTTTCTTCCGTCTCCTATTTGTCCTATCAGCATACACCTTGTTCCTCTTCTCTATGTTAGACCTAGCCTTCTCATGCAAGGACTTCACCAATTCTGCCTTTTTAGTACCATCTAAGCTAGCAAGCTCATGTAAAGGTAAAGGAACAAGATCAAGTACAGTTAGTGGGTTAAAACCATAAACAAGCTCAAATGGAGAAAACCCCGTAGAAGAATGTATGCTGCGGTTATATGCAAACTCAATGAAAGGCAAGCATTCTTCCCAAGTGTTCAAATTCTTACCCACTATAGCTCTGAGTAAGGTACCAAGAGTTCTATTCACCACCTCTGTTTGGCCATCTGTCTGTGGATGACAAGTAGTAGAATATAAGAGTTTAGTACCCAACTTACCCCACAATACTTTCCAAAATTGCGAAAGGTACTTTGCATCTCTATCTGACACAATTGTCCTTGGCACTCCATGAAGTCGAACCACTTCCCTGAAGAACAAGTCAGCTATATTGATGGCGTCATCAGTTTTATGGCAAGGAATGAAGTGAGCCATCTTGCTAAACCTGTCAACAACAACAAATATGCTATCTCTACCACGCCTAGTCCTAGGTAAGCCAAGCACAAAGTCCATAGAAATATCCATCCAAGGTGAACTAGGAACAGGTAAAGGCATATAAAGACCATGAGGCATAGACTTAGACTTGGCCTGTCTACATGCAATACAAGAAGCACACACTTTCTCAACGTCTTTGCGCATAGAGGGCCAATAAAAATGCTCAAATAAGGTGTCATAAGTCTTATGTACTCCAAAATGCCCCATCAAACCCCCGCAATGAGATTCAAGCACAAGCAAATCACGCATAGAGCATCTGGGCACACACAATTTCTTACCCTTAAACAAGTAACCATCATGCCTATAAAAAGAGTTAAAAGCTCCATGCTCACAAGCCACAAACACATTGCCGAAATCAACATCATTAATGTACAAGTCCTTAACATGTTCAAAACCAAGCAATTTAGAACTCATAACATTAATTAAAGCATACCTCCTAGACAAGGCATCTGCAACCACATTGTCTTTCCCATGCTTATACTTAATCACATATGGAAATTGTTCAATAAACTCAACCCACTTACCATGCCTCTTATTCAACTTGCCTTGTCCCTTCAAGTGTTTTAAGGACTCATGATCCGTATGTATCACAAACTCCTTGGGTAGGAGATAGTGTTGCCACACGTCCAATGCTCTCACCAAGGCATACAACTCCTTTTCATAGGTTGAATAATTGAGATGTGCTCCGTTCAACTTCTCGCTGAAATAGGCTATTGGTTTCTTCTCTTGCATCAACACAGCCCCAATACCTATGCCAGAAGCATCACACTCAATTTCAAAAGTTTTATCAAAGTTAGGTAAAGATAATATAGGAGCGGATGTTAACTTCCCTTTTAAGCAGTCAAAAGCTTTTTGTTGCTCCTCTCCCCACTTGAACCCAACTTCCTTCTTAATAATTCCTGTGAGTGGTGCTGCAATCGTAGAGAAATCGCGCACAAACCTCCTGTAAAAGCTTGCAAGGCCATGAAAGCTCCTCACATCTGAAATAGATTTAGGAATAGGCCACTCCTTTATAGCTTTCACCTTCTCTTCATCTACCTCAATTCCCTGTGCACTCACAACAAAACTAAGGAAAACAAGTCTATCTATACAAAATGTGCACTTCTTAAGTTTAGCATACAAGCTCTCTTTCCTCAAAACCTGCAGAACCAACCTAACATGCTCAATATGTTCGTCGAGAGACCTGCTATAGATCAAGATATCATCAAAGTAAACAACAACAAATTTTCCTAAGTATGTACGCAACACATGATTCATTAGCCTCATAAACGTACTAGGTGCATTGGACAAACCAAAAGGCATAACTAACCATTCATACAAACCATACTTTGTCTTAAATGCAGTTTTCCATTCATCACCAGGTTTCATCCTAATCTGATGATATCCACTCATAAGATCAATTTTTGTAAAGTACCTGGCACCATGAAGCTCATCCAACATGTCATCTAGCCGAGGTATAGGATGCCTGTACTTCACTGTGATCTTGTTAACTGCTCTACAATCAACACACATTCGCCAAGTGCCATCCTTCTTTGGAACAAGCAGCACAGGAACAGCACATGGACTTAAACTCTCTCTCACCAGTCCCTTCTCCATAAGCTCATCAATTTGCCTTTGCATTTCCTTTGTTTCCATTGGATTGCTTCGGTAAGCTGGTCTATTTGGAATGCTAGAACCAGGTATGAAATCTATCTGATGCTCGATACCCATCAACGGTGGCAATCCACTAGGTAGCTCATCTGGAAAGACATCAGTGAATTCCTGCATCATAGACTTAAAACTAGAAGGCAAACAAGAAAGGTTAATATCAGTGTCAGTAAATATTGTAGAAGTGGACGCTGGTGAGACATTCTGATCTTTACTCATCCTACCTTTAATCAACAAAGAACAAAGAGAACTAGCAAATATTGTGTTAGAAAAGAAAGAACTCAAGTGTTTGCACACTTACCACTCTTTTGCTGATTCTTCAATTGCACTTCAGAAACTAAGGTCAACCAACTAACCACAAGGTGCGTTTAATGAAACAAAAAAAAAGAAAACCTAAAGAAAGAACGAAGAGCGCAAAAACTAGAAAGAAGACACTGACAATTTGGAAAGTAACACACGAACTAAGTTTTGTGCTACTTGAAAATATCACCTAGAGTATAGACCCAAGCAAACAATACTCCAGCAATGTCAAGGAAGCAAAAGCAAGTTTAAATCAAAAAAGAAACTTTGAATTCAAATAAAAACGAACCTGGACAAAAGTTTGAAATTAATTCACTTCAAAGCAAATTAAATATGGATCTAATTAAATCTACCCAAAAAGGAAAGTATCAAGACCCACAAATAGAGACAGAAAAAAAATCAAATAAAATTCAATAGGCAGATTTCTTTTGTCTCTAATCTGGATTCAACCCAATTCAAATTTCAAATTTCCAAATTGATTCCCACAAACTACAGCAATCAATTGAGATAGGTACGGAAATATAGATACAATCACAATTTCTGCCAGAACAAGATAAGGCATAGGGAATTTTTTTTTTTTTTTTGTATTGCGATTTTTTTTTTTGTGATGCACGAAGAAAAGGAAAACTCAGAAAAAAAACTCAGAAAAAAAGGAAAACTCAATAATGAAGAAAAGGAAACTCATAGAAATCAATAACGAAGAAAAGGAAAACTCAGAAAAAAAACTCTAGATCCTGAGATAAATAAGAATTTACCTCACTTTGGCTCTGATACCAACTGACGCGGAACCCTATGGCACAAGCCTCAAACTCACACGCACAAGTAGATACAGAATCCAAAGATCTGATAAACCCACCTTCTATGGCACCCCAAACTTAGAGAAGCTGAAACACCAATGATCGAAGGATTTAGATGAGAATTCGACAAACGCCACAACGAATAGTTGATAAGTTAGCCAAGATTCCTGGTGCAATTGATGAAAGCAAATCCTCACTCTCACTCAAAGCAATACACGCCAAAGGCATGAAAGAAATTCTGAAAAGTTTGATTAAAAGCTGCCTCTTACAATTGTTTCTTATCCTTATATAGTAAGGAGAAAAACAAATAAAACCCTAAGACACTCTTCTTGGGCCTGACTTAAACACATAAGACCCAAGCCTAATCACACACTAAAATAACACATACGTATTAAAATATAAGCCCACAACATGGCCCAACACTCTAAAACTTAAAAGATAAAATATGGCCAAAATACAAGCCCAAACAAAACTAAAATAAAACAAGTGTTTAAATAATAAAACTAGCAAGCCCATCATAACAAAGTTGAATCTTCACAAAAGCCTTACTTGATCTTCACTTTAGGCTTTCTTTTATGTAGTTTTAGCCCATAGGTTTGATTAGGCTCCCTCAGCATATGATTGCAAGTGTTGCACCAAATCTGTCCCATATGAATTAAAGCACGCCCCAAATATATATGGATTATATGAATATGATTTTGAACTACTCTTGGATCCATTGGAATGATATAAGTTTGCTCCACACCATTGTTAGAAATTTGTCCTATTGGATCCGTATCAAGTGCGAGGAAAGCTTTAAAGAGCTGAAGAAAGGGTTAACGTCAGCACCGGTGTTAGCTCTGCCTACCAGTGATGAAGACTTCACAGTGTGTTGTGATGCGTCCCGTGTGGGATTAGGTTGTGTGTTGATGCAAAATGAGAGGGTAATTGTTTATGCTTCTAGGCAGCTGAAGAAGCATGAGTTGAATTATCCTACACATGACCTAGAGATGGCAGCTGTGATCTTTGCACTCAAGATGTGGAGGCATTACCTTTATGGGGTTAAATGTGAGATAGTCACAGATCATAAGAGCTTGCAGTACATCTTGAGTCAGAGAGAGTTAAATCTAAGGCAGAGGAGATGGGTAGAACTGCTTAGTGACTATGATTGCAAAATTCAGTACTGATGACCGTTGGATTTCACTACCCCGGTCTAAGGCCAGGCTCACGATGACAGCCCATGGCCTAAAGGCTTCTAAGTCTCCCGCGTGAGCCAGATCCATACCGCTCAGTCTTAAGACCGGGCCCTATGTAGATTTTTCCAATCAGGCCGGCCCTGCCTTTTTCGGTCCAATGATCAGACCACCTCTAAGCTCGGCCTTAATCTCATCTTCCAACCCAGCCCAGAAGAAGAAATGTGGTCAGCCCATCCGCCTGGTGGGTCCCCTTGCATGCGTGCCAGATGAGAATTAAATGGCTGTTACGCATGGGACAGAGATCTGATACTCTTGTACGTCCGTATCAGAATGGCAGAGACAGATGGCCCAATGGAAACAAGGTCGTTACACGTCACTGACAGGCCGAGGAAAGGAATAAAAGGAGAGGAACATCCTCCTCATACTAAGTTTTACAAAACACTTTGTAAATCCTATTTTCTGGATATTAGATTATCAATTGGCGCCGTCTGTGGGAAACGAAGGAGATCTTCTCATCGCTGGAGTTCCACTCTCACAATACCCACTGAGATCCATAATGACCAACCATAACGAAAACAACCTTGCAAACACTCCCAACGACCTGAGTTCTGTCCAGGAGGGGCAACAGTTTTCTTTGTCCAGCCCCACAACCCCAAACAACCAAACATCAATCCCTTTCAACCCCTCGCCGAGCTTGGTAGGGAACGCATTCGAAGCTGTCTTATCCAACCAAGACCTCCAAGCCATGGCCCTTCAACTACAAAACACCGCCCATTGGCTGGGGCAGATGATGCAACAGAGGAGCCTTAGCACCCCAATGAATGTGACGCCGGTAGTATAAGAACCCCGAACCAATGAACCCCAGCCCACCTTCAACCACCCCCAAGCCATTAGCCAAGAAACCGGAGAAAGGGGGCGAAGAACAGGAGGAGAAGATGAACCGGAGGCTAGAGTTCATGGAAGAAGGGTGAGGGAGCTGATAGAGAACGATGAGGCAAACAGTTATTCTGCCGGAACAACCAGAAGAGCGGGAAGTGAGGCTAGGGGTGAGCAGTATTCGGTTCAAACCGAAAAAACCGATCGAACCAAATCGATTTGAAAATTTGGTTTGATTTTTTATATATTTCGATTCGGTTCGGTTTTTAATTTTAGAAATTTTGGTTATTTCGGTTCGGTTCGGTTTTAATCAGAAAAAAACCGAAAAAATCGAACCGAACCGATTAGTGATAATAATATGTTTTTTTAATAATATAGAGAAATTAAATCATATTAAGATTAAAATATTTTAATTAAATTTTAAAATATTAAAAATAAAGTGTAAAAAATAAAAAATATTAAAAATTGAAATCGATCAAATCGAACCGAATCGAACCGAATCAAACCGGTTCGATTTGATTTGGTTTCTGACCAAAATCGATTCGGTTCAATTTTCATAAACACTAAAATTTTGGTTTTTGATTTATTCGATTCGGTTCGGTTTTGAACCGAACCGACCGAATGCTCACCCCTGAGTGAGGCTGGGGAAGAAGAATACCGTCTGGAGAAGAAATCCAGACAGGAGGAAGAGAGTGTAGATCAAAAGTTACAGAAACTGAGAGAACAGCTCTTAGCTGAACTGGGAGCGAATGATCCCAACCAAGCCCTCTTGTCCACCTCTTCATCTTTCTCGAAGTGGGTGCAGTAAGAGACCGTCCCCAAGAAGTTTATGATGCCACTCATGGCGGCTTACGACGGAGCGGGAAACCCGAAGGAGCACGTCTTGAACTATAAGTCTTTCATGGAGTTGCAGACTTTATTAGATGCCTTGATGTGCAAGGTATTTTCAACGACACTCTCAGGACCAGCACGGGCATGGTTTAACAGTCTGGAGGCGGGAAGTATCAGGAGCTTTGGAGATTTAGCCAACGCCTTCGTCAGCCGGTTCATAGCTGGAGTTCCAGCTGACAGGAAGACCAGTTATTTGGAGACGGTCAGGCAGAGAAGGGACGAGTCGCTGAGGGAGTATATTGCCCGTTTTAATACGGAGGCCCTACAGATTCCCGAGTTGGATGAAGGGAGAGCGGTGGAGGCCATGCAGAAGGGGACGACCTCCGCTGAGTTTTTTGGCTTGTTGAGTAGAAAACCCCCCACCACGCTGGCAAAGCTGATGAAGAGGGCGGAGAAATATATAAGGCAAGATGACTCCCTAATGACGAGTAGATTCGCCAAGGGGGCGGAAGACAGAGGAAAAGCCCCCGAAGAAAGGAGATCGGAGAGGCATGAGAAGAAGCAGGGCAAGAAACCTGAGCCCTACAAGCAGCCCTGGGACAGGAGAGACCAGAGACCTTTCCCTCCTCGGGTTCCAGAATAAAAGCCATTCCCTCCACGTATTTCGGAGAACCTGACCTCGCTCAACGCATCTAGAGCCGAGGTGCTCATGGCAGTTCAGGATAAGGAGTTCCTACAATGGCCCGGGCCTATGAGGGCAGAAGCAGACCAATGAAATCCTGACAAGTATTGTCAGTATCATCGCACCCACGGCTATGACACCAACAACTGCTACTAGCTGATAAGTGAGATCGAAAGGCTGATCAAGAGGAGACACCTCGGGAACTTTGTGAAGAAGCCGGAGAGACAAAGGCCTCAGCCGAACCCAGCGGCACAAGCACCCAGGAGGACGAGAATAGGGCCGGTGAATGATGGCTCCAGTGGAACCATTAACATGATTGTTGGAGGAACCGGAGGTCGGATGAACTGAAGGGGAAAGAAGAGGGGTCGAGATGGGAAAAGCAGTAGCGCCGAAGTCATGCAGGTAGTTGAGCACTCTTCAGTAACTATCACCTTCTCTCCGGAGGATGCCCTGGGTGTTCAGATGCCTCATAACGACGCCATTGTTATTGAAGCCGTCATCCACAACTACCGGGTTAAGAAGATTTTGGTGGATGACGGGAGTAAGGTGAACTTGCTACAGTACCGGGTCTTCTAGCAGATAGGAATCCCTGAGGAGCAATTGGTTCGGAACCAAGCCCCAGTCAAAGGGATCGGGGGAGCCCCAATACCTGTGGAGGGGAAAGTAAAACTGACCCTCACTCTAGGAGAAACGCCAAGAACTCGCACTCATTATGCGGTGTTCTTAGTAGTCAAACTCCTCCTGAGCTACAACGCAATATTGGGACGACCTGCGCTGTTCGAATTTGAGGCCGTAACCAGCATCAGATATCTGGCTATGAAATTCCCAACAGAAGCGGGAGTGGGGGTAGCCAGAGGAAGCCAGGAAGAGGCAAGAGCAGTGAACCTGGCCACGATATCAGAGCCAAACTCGGCAGGGAAGAAACTTGACTCGGAAGTTCTGGAGGTCCGAGACGAGAAAAAAAAGGCCAGAACAGAGCTGGTTGGAGAGCTGGAGACCTTTCCCTTATTAGAAGCAGAGACAGATAAGGTCTTCAGTCTTAACGCCGGCCTCACTGAAGAGTAGAAGATGGAAGTCATGGCCCTGATCCGAGGTCACGCGTCAAGCTTCGTCTGGAAGCCTTCTGACATGCCCGGGATTGACCCTAGAGTGATGACACACAAGCTGAATGTCCTCCCAAAGGCCAGATCGGTAAAACAGAAGAAGAGGGTAGTAGGAAGGGAGAAGCAGCAAGCCACCAGGGAGGAAGTGCAAAAGTTAGAAGAGGCAGAGTTTATTAGAGAGGTCATGTACCCACAGTGACTAGCAAATCCTGTATTAGTAAAAAAAGCTAATGGCAAATATAGGATGTGTATAGATTTTACAGACTTCAATCAAGCATGTCCCAAAGATTGTTACCCCCTCCCTGATATTAATAAAATGGTCGATTCTACGGTCGGATTTGATTACATGTCGTCTTTGGATGTTATGTCTGGTTATCATCAAATTCCAATGGACAGGTTGTATGAAAAAAAAATCTCGTTCATAACGGAAGATGGGACCTACTGCTATAAAGCCATGCCTTTCGGGCTGAATAATGCCGTGGCAACATACCAAAGATTGATGAATAAAATCTTCAAGGATTAGATCGGCAGGAATGTCGAAGTGTATGTGGATGATATGGTGGTGAAGAGTCCGACTTTTCAGCAGCACTTAGTGGATTTGAGGGAGGTGTTCGAGGTGCTAGAGCAGTATAGAATGAGGTTGAACATCGCAAAGTGTGCATTCTTTATCAGGGGTGGAAAATTCCTGGGATACATGGTGAGTGGAAAAGGCATTGAGCCCAATCTGGAGAAAGTGGAAGCTATCCTGAATATGCCCGAGCTGACCTGCGTAAGGGATGTCCAAAGACTTACTGGAAGAGTGGTGGCGCTCAATCGCTTCATGTCGAGGTCGGCAGAAAGATGCTTGCTGTTCTTTAAGAAGTTGAGGGAAGTCCCGAACTTCAGGTGGACCGAGGATTGTCGAGAAGCTTTCAAAGAGCTCAAAAGCTATCTCAGCTCGCCTCATGTACTTAGCAGTCCACTGGAGGGAGAAGAGCTCCTGATTTATTTGTCAGCCTCAGAACAAGCCGTCAGTGCTGTGTTGGTAAGAGTGGAAGGAGGAGAGCAGAAGCTTGTTTTCTATGTCAGCAAAGTGCTCAAAGACGCCGAGGTGAGATACTTGAACATTGAAAAAATAGCATATGCCCTGTTGCTGACAGTCAGAAAGTTCAGGGTCTATCTCGAAAGCCACCAAGGAGTAGTGATGACAGACCAGCCGTTAAAGAAGATCCTCCACAGGCCGGAAACATCAGGTCGAATGCTCGCCTGGTCCATTGAAATTAGCCCCTATTGCTTAGAGTACCGACCCCGGACCACCATAAAATCCCAAGCCCTTGCCGACTTCATAGCAGAGTGCTCGTTCAATGAAGATCAGATGGAACGGGGTGAGTCATCTTTGGAAGAGTTGGGGAATGAGAGGGAAGGGCAGTCCTCTCAAGAATTCAGCTGGAAGCTGTATGTGGACGGGGCATCAGGCGCTGGGGGCAGTGGTGCTGGAATAATGTTGACAGGACTTGAAGAGTTTAAGGTTTGCTACGCCCTACGCCTAGAGTTCAAGGCCTCTAATAATGTGGCGGAGTATGAAGCCTTAATAAACGGAATGCTGGTAGCAATGGAGGTAGGCGCAACCGACCTCGAGGTAAATAGTGACTCCCAACTGGTGATCAATCAAATAACAGGGGCATATCAGGCCAGAGACCCTACCATGCAGAACTACCTAGCGAAGGCAAAGGCTATAGAAGCCGAACTCAAGAGTCGGGGAATTGCAGTTAGGTATCAGAGAATACCTCGGGAAGAGAATGAAGAGGCAGACCTGCTCAGCCGATTATCTAAAGAGGAGCTAGAACAACTCCCTGACGAGGTATACATCCAACACATTAGCACACCTGTCTTTAACAAAACGGCCACTGTATTGCAGGTGGAGCAAAACCAGAGCTGGATGACTCCATACCTGGAATAGGGAAAGCTCCCTGAAGACAAAGATGAAGCAAAGAAGATAGCAGCTCGTGCCGCTAATTACCAAGCAGTAAGGGAGACTTTATACAGAAGGGGAGAATCAAGCCCGTGTCTCCGATGTGTGAGCCCGGAGGAGGCAATAAAGGTGATGGAAGAAATATACAGGGGAATGTGTGGAGCTCACGAAGGAGCAGGAACGCTGGCTAATAAGATATTCAGGCAAGGGTACTATTGGCCCACTGTCAAAAAAGAGGCAGAGGAGTTTGTCCAAAGATGCGATGTATGCCAGAGATTTGCTAATGCCATCAATGTTCCAGCCACTCCTCAGTCCAACATATCCAGCCCGTGGCCTTTCTCACAGTGGAGAATAAACATCCTAGGACCCTTTCCCAAGACTACGGGGCAGAAGAAATTTGTAGTGGTGGCTGTGGAGTACTTCTCAAAATGGCCAGAGGTAGAAGCAATCTCCACCATCACAGCCCGTAAGATGATAGACTTCGTATGGGGCAACATCATCTGCAGCTTCAGAATATCGATGGTATTCATCTCAGATAATGGCAGACAATTCGACAGCAGTGCCTTCAGTGCGTTTACAGCAAACATGGGCATATGGCACAAATTTTCCTCGGTGGCCCATCCTCAGACCAACGGTCAAACAAAGGTCACTAATAGAGCCATCCTCCAGGGATTAAAGAAGCGGCTGGATGGGGCAAAGGCGAATTGGGCAGAAGAGCTCAATAGCATCCTGTGGGCACTCCGAACTACCCCCATGACGTCCACTAAAGAAACGCATTTTGTACTCGCGTCTGGCACTGAAGCTGTAGTTCCAATCGAGCTGCAAGTCCCCACCCATCGAGTCCAGTTCAATAGCGAGAGCACCAACGACGACAAATTAAGGGGTAACCTGGATACTCTGGAAGAAGTTAGGGAGGAAGCTCAAGTCCGAATTACCGCTTATCAACAAAGAGCGGCTCGTTATTACAATCAAAGAGTCAGAGAGAGAAGCCTGAAAGTAGGAGATCTGGCCCTGAGAAACTTGGAAGCTACTGGAAAGAGAGCGGCAGTAGGAAAGTTGGCACCGACCTGAGAGGGTCCCTTCAGAGTAGCAAATGTGGTCAAACCGGGGGTATATCGAATTGAGGACATGCAAAGAAACCCTGAGCCTCATGCTTGGAATATCCAACATTTGAAAAGGTACTTCCCCTGAGATGTTATCAAATGTAAAAAGATCGATTGTAGTTTAAAAGCATGGTAATAAAATAGACGTTATCATCGTCCAAATTTCTTAATAACTTACGATTGCTTTCATGAAAGAAACAAAAGAGAAAACTAAAACAGACACCAAGGCCCAAAGCCTCAGGGAGGTAGGTGACCGGGATCCCCAAGATCTCCCGGAGCCACAAGACCGGGATTCCCAAGATCTCCCGGCGCCACAAGACTGGGATCCTCAAGATCTCCCGGCACCACAAGACCGGGACCCCCAAAATCTCCCGGCGCTATAAGACCGGGATCCCAAGATCTCCTGGCATCATAAAACCAACAGAGACCACGAGTCCGCAGGCAGGAAGGTGACTGGGATCCCTAAGGTCTCCCAGTACCAAAAAATCGAGCTGAAAAGATAAAAGTAACGTGAAGACAAAGGTGCCGATCTGAGACACGCAAATACGAGCCCGAAAAGGCAAGCAAGAAAAAGGCCGAACTCAGCACACTACAAACCTCCTATGATCCAGGAGGAAACCTAAAGCATGAGCAGACAAGGCCCCAGTCTCGATCTCTATCAGAGCAGAACTAAAATTAAAAAGCCAGCCCTGCTCATCACTTCAAAAGGTACATGATCCTTTTTTACTTTGGTTATATGAAGGTTATACGTCCGAGCCCATATTAATGAAGTAATTAAAGAAAAATGAGGACGTCCAATCAATTGTTAAAAATCGAACTCCTGAAGATTAATTGAATACGTAGCTTAAAGATTTTTTATCCCTAAGGCAGATCCAATTCGGAAAAGGCCTATAGATAGGAACGCCCTTATGAAGCCCATATTCCAAATGGTATGATTGATTTCTTAGAGGGATTATCGAGCATAGCTTAAGTGCTTTATTATTAAGTCTTTAACAAATTAAACAAGTTAGGTTTTTAACGGATTAAGAAGCTTAATGAAGCTGGAAAGGTAAACAAAGGTAAGAGTAATTCAAGTATGAACGTAAAGCAGAAAAAAGCTCAAGTGTGAACAGAAAATAAAAATAAAATTTCATTAAAGGAAAAATGAAAATTACAGCCTAGTCTACGGAAGGAAAAACTGTCCTTAAAGGACTTACATGCCTAGATGTATCAATATCTACATTACTATTGTCTACACTACTTACAAAGGGTACAATTCCCCCCCCTTGGGGCCCTGCTTCCTCCTGCCCCTGAGGCCCAGCACCTTCATCTCCCTTCCTCAGCTCGGCATCTGCTTCAGAAGGCCCAGCTACAGTGCGAGAAGTGCCTTTAGGTAAAGGTCTGTCATCCTCCTCGTAGAGCACCTCCTCGCCATCAGAGTCTTCCTCAGCGGCTCGGAGCTCAGCCAACGGGGTGGAGGGGGTATATCTGGCAGTCCTCAGGCCTCGATTGTATCCAGAGACGAACATGCGAAAGCCCTTATTCCATATGACTGTTTTCATCTCACCAGAAGCTTTAAACTCTGCAAGTCGCTCCTCGCAGGCCTCAACTATCTTAGTTTTCAGCTCCAAAGAGTCCTTATAGCTCTGAAGATGAGCCTCACAGGCCTGCTGGATCTCCCTTTTTAGCTCGGCCGACTCCTTATACTCCCTCAAACGCTCCTCGCACTCTAGCTGGACTCTATCTTCAGCCAGCTTGGCATCTTCGAGCAAGATTGAGCATCTCTTCTCCAAAGCATTGACTTGTTGGCAGAGTCGTTGATTCTGAAGTTTGGACTCCTCTGCCGCCAAGGTGAAGCCCTTAACGCTGTCAGCTTGCTTGCTTAGCTCTTGCTCCATAACCACGACCCGAGCTAGGGCTTCTTCTCTCTACGCCAGCTTGGCATCAAAATTTGCCTTCAGTAGCTCGTGCTGGTGCCGGGCCTCGTCCTTCTGGCTCAGGGCCTCATCCCTTTCCCGCTGGATCCCCTCCAAGGAGGACAGCTGCTTTAAAGCCTTATTGCGCTGATCTTCTGCCTCAGTTGCCCTCCCGTCAGCCCTTTTGAGGGCCTCCAGCGCAGTATGTAGCTCTATCTCGAGAGACCTAGAGTGTTCCCGAGCGGCCTCGAGATTGCCCCAAGCGTCGCTGGTTGCTGATAAGTCTAGACGTGCCTCCTCAATTCGGCGATCTACGGACTCCCGAAGAGAGTGGTCACGAGTGTTTACCTCCATAAAGAGGCCCATCACCTAGCACAAAGAAAAAACCATTAAAACAAAGAAACAAAGAAAGCCAAAATGAAAACAAAAGGGACAATTTACCATCAAGAGCATCTCCCTGATTCTATCTTCGAGCTCCCCTTGAGGTCGAGACCGAAACGTTGCTTGCTCTCGAGTAAAACCAGCCAAAAGGCCAGTCAGAGCAAGCAAATGAGGGTCTGAAGCCTCCGTGATCCCACCGAACATCCGCTCCTGTAAGATCTCCGCTACAACGCTCGCCGGAGTTTGATGAGTAATATCCTCCGCGTTCAGAATGTCGTTGTCAGGAGCAGACAACAGGGGCACCATGGGAGCTTCTTTCTTCTTCTCGAGAGGGGGGAGAGCTGGAGCTGGTCTCCTAGTAGCCCGAGACTTCTTAGGGACGGGAACCGGGGGTAGGCACTTCGGCTGAAGCAGGATGCTTGCCCCCGACCTTCTTTGCGACACCTCCACCATCAGTGGGTCCGGGCCCCATTCCCTCGGAAGCAGGATCAACCCCAAGAGGGGCCTCCTGGACACCTTCGGCCGCCGGGATGACCTCCATTCCTTCTTCCGGAGCCCTCTCCTCAGCGGTGGAGGTCTCAAGCCTCACCTCCA
Organism: Manihot esculenta; assembly: GCF_001659605.2. Classification (NCBI taxonomy): domain Eukaryota; kingdom Viridiplantae; phylum Streptophyta; class Magnoliopsida; order Malpighiales; family Euphorbiaceae; genus Manihot; species Manihot esculenta. The sequence continues at coordinate 14,365,549 of NC_035170.2, forward strand.
GAATATCCTCAGAAGGAAGGACAGGATCTGTCCTCGTCAGCTTGGTGCCTTCAACCGGCCTAGAGATGACACCTGGAGCCTCCTCCGTCCCTTCATTAGAAGTCCGTCGAGACCGGGGAGCCTGGGAGGACTGAGGAGCCGAGCTCGATCTGCTACGGTTGGATGGCCGCGAAGACTTGCTACTTCGTGAACTCGGCCTGGGAGCTTGAGAAGGAGCTGGGACAGGGGGCCGGCTGGCCGACCTGGAGGAGATGACTTTGGCCACCCTTTGAGTAGCCTCTCCCACGGACTGCCCAGCCAGAAGGGCGTCCAGAGCCACATTCATGCTCTCTCGGGAAAATGTAAAAATCTTGGGAGGCTTGATTTGGTCCATTTTCACTTCAGAAGCTGCAAAAATCCAAAATCAGGACAAGTTAGAGCAACCCTCAACAAAAATCACAAAAACAAGGCAAAAAGAGCAAATGGAATAAAGTACCCGCATCCTTGATATCCCGAAGGTTGGACGCATATAAGCACTTTTCGACGTTATACTTCTTTTCGACGTTATACTTCTTTTCGACAGAAGTCAGTCGAATAAACCCAACTTGCTCAGTAAGGCTCAACTGGGGCAGGTCGTTGCAACCCAACGAGACATCCTCCCAGTCGAGTCCTATCTCCCAAGCTAATCCAGTCTCCTTCTTCAATTCCACCACGACAAAACCCTCTACCCAGCCCTTAATGGAGTCCTTATAGCCCGTAAAAATTGACAGCCCTCCGCGAGGGGCAAAGTAGTAAAACTTTTGGCTCGCCTTGACTAGCCTGAAGAAGGTAACGAACAGACGCACTGTGGGTACGAACCCCCAGCTCAGACACACAGATTCAAAAGAAGACATGAAAAGAATGGAATTAGGGGTCAGCATTCAAGGGGTAATCTCGAAATACTGGAAGACCTCGATGAAGAAGGGAGAGAAAGGAAAGGATAAACCGTATTTCCTCTGTTTAACGAAGAATACTAAACTCACATCCTTCTGAGGATCGATCAGACCAGAGGGAGAAGGATCAGGAAGAACGATCCTCTCATTCCGGTAAGGGGTCCGGATGTGAAAAAGGGGGGTATCCAAGTACTCTCTGGAAATGAAGTTTCTGATGTTGGACGGGGTAATGCTAGACTCTAGGTTGACAACATTGGGAAGACTAGAGCTATCCATGGTAGGAGAAGAGACGTACTTGGAAAGCAGTTAGAGCAGATGAGCAGAGGAAAGCGAAGAGAGCAGAAGTACGGAACAAGCAATTCGCATAGAGAGCAAAGGAAAGCAAGAGTTCGGAGAAGATGGAGAGAATTCAAAATTCGAAATGACAATAAGGTGAAAAGATGTTCTGAGGCAAGCTATACTTAGACGACGCGGTCATAATGATTCTCGGTATTTACCCCCTCATCATTCGGGCAATAACTGATGAGAAGGTAAAGAGGCAATTGATGACCGCTGGATTTCACTACCCCAGTCTAAGGCCAGGCCCACGATGACAGCCCATGGCCTGAAGGCTTCTAAGTCTCCCGCGTGAGTCAGATCCAGTCCGCTCAGTCTTAAGACCGGGCCCTATGTAGATTTCTCCAATCAGGCCGGCCCTGCCCTTTCCGGTTCAATGATCAAACCACCTCTAAGCTCGGCCTTAATCTCATCTTCCAGCCCAGCCCAGAAGAAGAAATGTGGTCAGCCCATCCGCCTGGTGGGTCCCCTTGCATACGTGCCAGAGGAGAATTAAATGGCCGTTACGCATGGGACAGAGATCTGATACTCTCGTACGTCCGTATCAAAATGGCAGAGACAGATGACCCAATGGAAACAAGGTCGTTACATGTCACTGACGGGCCGAGGAAAGGAATAAAAGGAGAGGAACACCCTCCTCTCAGACTAAGTTTTACAGAATACTTTGTAAACCCTATTTCTGGATCTCAGATTATCAAGTACCACCCGAGTAAGGCAAATATTGTGGCAGATGCCCTAAGCCGGAAATCACTTGGTAGTCTATCCCATATTACAGTAGAGAGAAGACCGGTGGTGAGGGAATTCTATAAGCGCATTAATGAAGGGCTGCAGTTAGAGTTGTCTAGTACAGGTGCTTTGATAGCTCAGATGAGAGTGACATCCGTGTTTCTGGAGCAGGTGGCTCAGAAACAGCATGGGGACCCCGAGTTGGTGAAGATAGCCAGAGTTGTTCAAGCAGGCAAGAATGGTGAGTTCAGATTTGACAACAAGGGGATTCTCCGCTATGGGAGCAGGTTATATGTACCAGATGACGTGAGTCTGAAGGGAGACATTATGAGGGAAGCTCATAATGCCAGGTACAGTGTTCACCCTGGAGCCACCAAAATGTATCAGGATCTAAAAAGAGTCTATTGGTGGCAAGCTATGAAAAGAGAAGTGGCACAGTTCGTGTCCGCCTGCGAAGTATGTTAGAGGGTGAAACTGGAACATCAAAAGCCGGCTGGAATGCTTAACCCACTGCCGAGTCCAGAGTGGAAATGAGAGAATATAGCTATGGATTTTGTGGTGGGGTTACTGGCAACGTCAAACAGACTAGACTCCATATGGGTGATTGTGGACAGACTGACCAAATCTGCTCACTTCATCCCTGTCAGGAGTGGCTATTCTGTGGACAAATTGGCGCATGTGTATATTGATGAAGTTGTTAGGTTGCATGGGGCTCCTGTTTCAATAGTGTCAGATAGGGGACCCCAGTTCACCTCCAGATTTTGACGGAGTCTGCAAAATGCTATGGGTACTAGGCTGGACTTTAGCACTGCTTTCCATCCACAGACGGACGGAGAGTCAGAGAGAACCATCCAGACTATTGAGGATATGCTCAGAATGTGTGTGCTAGATTTTGGCGGTTCTTGGGGGCAACATCTACCTTTGGTGGAGTTTGCCTACAATAATCGCTATCATGCTAGCATATGGATGACTCCATATGAAGTTTTATATGGAAGGAAGTGCAGGTCACCTGTTTGCTGGGAAGAAGTGGGAGAAAGGGCCTTAGCAGGGCCTGAGCTAATAGAGATCACCAGCAGGATAGTGCTCGTTATCAGAGAAAGGATCAAAACTGCTGTGAGTCGGCAGAAGAGTTTTGCAGATGTCCGCAGGAAGCATGTAGAGTTTCAGGAGGGGGATATGGTGTTGCTCAAGGTGTCTCCTATGAAAGGGGTGATTCATTTTGGGAAGAAAGGTAAGCTAGCTCCACGGTACATCGGACCTTTGAAATCTTGCAAAAGATTGGGAATGTATCGTACAAGCTGGACCTACCTGCTTCAATGGAGAGAATCCATCCGATTTTCCATGTTTCCATGTTACGGAAGTTCGTGTCAGATCCGGTCAAGGTTCCTAGTGAGCCTGATGTGGAGATCCTAGGAGATCTCACCTATGTTGAGCAGCCAGTGCGAATCCTAGATACGCAGATTAGAAAGCTGAGGAACAAGAAAATCCCGATGGTGAAAGTCCTTTGGAATCACCACAATATGGAAGAATGTACCTGGGAGACATGGGAGTCCATGCTTTAGCAATACCTTTATCTCTTCTAAGGTTAGTGTTTTATGTTTTTATGTGTGCTTCCTTATTGCTATGCTTGTTTGTTAAACATTCGGGACGAATGTTCTTAAGGGGGGAAGAATGTAATACCCGGTTAGACCCCGGCATCGGAATTCCTACTTTCCGGCGGAATCTCCGTTGGAATCCGGAATTCTAGGGTGTTGGAGCCTTCTAGAAGGGTAAAATAAAGGTTTTCTAAAATGTTTTATATGTTTTTATGGTTTTAATGAAGAAAGAAAATTGAGTTTTGAAAGAAAATGTTTTGGAGGAGAAACTCAGGTTCGGCCGCCGAACATGGTGGAGTTGCGGAGGCACTTTTGGCCTTCGAAGGTGGTCTGGCCAGCCACCTATAAAAGGCCCCCTGTCCGAAAATGGGCGAGTTTTCTCTCTCCATTTCCAGGTAAGGTGAGTCTCCGCCACCCCCTTGTTGATCTTGTGTTTCCTCCTCAAATCCTTCAAGATTTTTATGAGTTTTTACCATGTTTTGAAGATTTTAAGCTAAGATCAAAGTTTTGAAGCTTAGAGACCCCCGGAGCTCGTTCCTCTATATCTCCAAGTTTGGGATCGCATCTCCTCTCGATCTTCAAGAGGTAAGTGCAGATCCTCATCTTCTCTTATGTTTTAAGTAAGTTTTATGAAGAGTTAAGGGGATTTGATGCATGTTTAGGCTAGTTGTAAAATATTAGGGTTTATGTTAGTTTAATGGTAGATGTATGTTTATGTGATGCTATGTTGATGTTTGTTGGGGTTTAGGCTAGTTTTATGCCCCTATATGCTTGATGATGTGTTTATGCATGCTTTTGAGTGTTGAGTATGAGTTTGGAGGGTTTTAGGAGGATAAATGTGAGAGGTGAATCGGGTTCTGCCATTCTGGATAACCCAGGTTCAGCTGCCGAAACTATGTTCGGCCGCCGAACCTGCCTGTGGAGGCAGTTTTAGGCCGCCTAAACTTGCCCCCGAAAGTTGGACTTTCGGCTTTTGAGGGGAGTTTCGGCTGCCGAACCTGCCCCCGAAGGTTGGTGACTTTCGGCTCTGGAGGGAGTTTCGGTCGCCGAACATGCCCTCGAAAGTGCCTGACTTTCGGATCTGGAGGGACCTTCGGCCGCCGAACCTACCGCCGAAAGTCCCCTGCCCAGCTTTCCTTTGCCTATTTTTCCATGCATGTTTATGGTGTTTTAGGGGGTTTTTGGGAAGATGTTTAGAGTCATGTTAGAGTATATTTGGTCCTTCATTTGAGTCCACCTGTGTAGGAACGGACTTGAGGAATCGAGGTGATCAGCAGTGAGATAGCTGCTTCAGAGTTAGTTCAGAGTCAGCCAGAGCTGAGTAGAACTAAACTAATCTTTTATTTTAAGAAATCAAATGTTTTTAAGCATGTTCATGCATTATGTATATGAAATAGGTTGGATACATTAGATTTCACGAATATGTCGCATTGCATTATTTATTGTGGGTGTGGATGGACAACAGGACGACCCATTAGCCCTCTAGATATTATGTTATGTAATACAAGTCTTGAGGAGTCCCACCGAGGGCCGGGCACAGAGCTTATGTATGTAATAGAAGTCCTGAGGAGCTCCACCGAGGGCCGGGCACAGAGTAGAGGGATTTTTTTTATCAGTCCATCCGTGATGTGATTTGTTTGTGATGTGATACATTTCATGAAAGCATATGTTTATTAAATTGTTTTTACTATTCTGCTCACTGGGCTTTTGAAGCTCACCCCTTTCCCAATCCCCTAGGTTTGTAGGTTCAGGATAGACCGGAAAGTCGTCAAGGTTGAAGGTTGTGTTAAGTGTAATAGATTAGTAGTTGATATGTAATGTAAAATGATATAATGTAATGTTTTGTAGAGATATGTTTCATGGTTTAGTGATGAGAAATGTTGACCCACTAGAGCATTTGATCTATATGAAATGTTTTAATGATGAGAAATGTTGAACCAAACTTGATGTATATTATGTTGACCCACTAGAGCATTTGATGAGGGATCTAGTATGTGGTTTTATGTATACAGTTTTAGTGCATGCACAGGTCAAGCTTGGTATGTGAAAAGTTTAAAGTTTTTATGAAATGTATGATCATGTATGGGATTTTATCAGGTGTACAGGACGTATAGTAGGCTTGCTACGGTTCCCGGCGACCTTAAGTCGACCTGGATCTTAGCGCCGGTAGCGGTCTGGTTTCCGGGTCGTTACAATGTACAACAGGGATTTACAATAAACATTAGGGTCAAGCACAACACTAATCCTGATTACATTACTTTACATTACATTACATGTCCACTACAACTCTATTACATGACATAGCCATTACCCTTGCTGACTTTCTGCTATCTCTGACCCTGCAAACCTGGGGGTTAGGGGAAATGGGTGAGCTACAAAAGCCCAGTGAGCAGAACAGTAAAAGCGGTTCATTAAACATATGCTTTCATGAAATGCATCACATAACAAACAATTCACATCAAGGATGGATTTGTCATCAATGGCCCTCTACATAATCCAATGTGCCCGGCCCACAACGGGAGCTCCTCAGGACTTTCGCTTAACATATCATAACATAACATATCCATTTGTGCTAGGGGCGTAGAATGGGCCTCGACCTGAACTTTCTCTTACTCTGTGCCAGAGCGTAGAATGGGTCTCGACCTGGACTCCATACCATATCATATCATATCAAGAGCCAATGGGTCATACAACATCTATCCACATCAACATCATATTATGCAATGCGTCATATTCGTGAATTCTAATGCAATACAACCTATTACATACATGGCATTCATGATGCATGAACATGCTTAAAATTTTAATTGCTTTGAAATAAAAAGAGTTGTGTTCTACTCACCTCTGGCTGATACTCAACTGACTCTGGAGCAGCTAACTCACTGCTGATTACCTCGGTTCCTCAGGTCCGATCCTACACAGGTGGACACAAATGAGGGACCAAACATACTCTATGATGTAAACACGACCAACAACACCAAAAATGATGAGCTAGCATTGCCTCAAGGACCAATTACAAGGCTGAGATCCAAGAGGTTGAAGGAAGCACTTCAAGGATTCATGAAGGAATATGTTGAAGTTTTGCAAGTTCATTTTGAAGTTGAAGAATAATCTGACCATTCCAAGTCAATTAGGCCAAATGTGTCCTTATTGACAACTCAAATTTTGTATTTATAGTGGGTAGTTATTTAGTAGTTGGTAGTTAACCAGTAGTGGGTAGTTATTTGGTAGTGGGTAGTTATCTAGTAGTGGATAGTGGCATAGATCATGGGTCCATGCATAGTTGTGGAAAGTGGCAAAGATCATGGGTCCATGTATAGTATCCATGTATAGTAGTGGGAAGTGGCATAGATCATGGGTCCATGTATAGTAGTGGGAAGTGGCAAAGATCATGGGTCTTAATTTAGGCTATATAAAGCATCTCTTTTTCTATATTGTACACACAGATTATCAATTATTCAATACAATTGCTTTATGCGATTTTTCTTTGAGAACTTAAGAGAGATCTTGGTTCTTGACATTGCATCAAGAATAAGGTTTGATACTAACTTGTATGTTTCTTATTCTTGCTGCTCTTAAAATCAATCCATTATAAGTGTTCTTAATTGCATGTTAATTAAGGGTGCTTTAGATTGGGGAATTATTTTCTGAATTAAGTTCTTTTTACTAGGGTATGTGTCGTTTCAGTTTCTAATAGGCTGGGGTTCCGCATCACTCTATAAGGACTCTAAACATCTCTCCAAAAACTCCCTAAAACATCATAAAACATGCGTAGAAAACAGGCAAAGGAAGGTTGGGCAGGGGACTTTCGGCGGCAGGTTCGGCGGCCGAGGGTCCCTACAGATTCGAAAGTTAGGCACTTTCGGGTGCAAGGTTCGGCGGCCGAAGGTCCCTATAGATCCGAAAGTCATTAACCTTTGGGGGCAGGTTTGGCGGCCGAAACTCCCCTCCAGAGCCTAAAGTCCATGCTTTCGGGGGCAGTTTAGGCGGCCAAAGGCTACCTTCCCAGGCAGGTTCGGTGGCCGAAACTGGCTTCGGCGGCCGAACCTGGGTTCTCCTGAAGGGTAGAACCCAATTCTGCCTCACATAACCAGCCACCCAAAACTCCCAAAACTCACACTCAACTTCCTACAACATGCATACACACTTATTTAAGCATAAAAGGGCATAAAACTAGTCTAAACCCCAACAAACATCAACATAGAATCACATTTTCATATATTTAACAATAAACCAACATAAACCCTAACATTTTACAACTACCCTAAACATGCATCAAAACCCTCAACCCCTTCTTAAAACTTATTCAAAACATGAACAAAGGTATGGATCTACTCTTACCTCTTGAAGATCGAGGGTAGGCGTGACCCAAACTTGGAGATTAGGAGAAAGGGTCTCCGGAGGTCTCCAAACTTCAAAACTTCGGTTTTGAGCTTAAAAACTTCAAAACAAGATAAAAGCTTGTGAAAAAACTTGTAAGATTTGAAGAAAATCATAAAATCAACCAAAGGAGGGCGAAATCTCACCTATGCCCGAAAATAGAGAGAGAAAACTCGCCCATTTTCGGACAAGAGGCCCTTTATAGGTATCTGGCCAGACCACCTTCGGGGGCCAAAGGTGCTCCCGCAAGAGAGCCATGTTCGGCGGCCGAACATGAGGTTCGGCGGCCGAGCCTGGGCTTTTTTTCAAAACTCAATTTTCTTTCTTCATTAAAATCATAAAAGCATTAAAAACATTTTATGAAAACCTTGTTTTACCCTTCTAGAAGGCTCCGTCGTCCGAGAAATTTTGAATTCCAACGGAGATTCCGCCAGAAGGTAGGAATTCCGATGCCGGGGTCTAGCCGGGTATTACATTCTTCCCCCCCTTAAGAACATTCGTCCTCGAATGTTCAACAAACAAACACATGCATAGCATAAACATAAACACATAAACACTAACCTTAAAAGAGATAAGGGTATTGCTGGAGCATGAACTCCCGTGTCTCCCAGGTACATTCTTCTACATTATGTTGATTCCAAAGGACTTTCACCATCGGGATTTCCTTGTTCTTCAGCTTTCTGATCTGCATGTCTAGGATCCGCACTGGCTGCTCAACATATGTGAGATCTCCTACGATCTCCACATCTGACTCATTAAGAACCTTGTCCGGATTTGACACGAACTTTCGTAACATGGAAACATGGAAAACCGGATGGATTCTCTCCATTGAAGCAGGTAAGTCCAACTTGTACGATACATTTCCAATCTTCTGCAAGATTTCAAAGGGTTCGATGTACCGTTGAGCTAGCTTACCTTTCTTCCTAAAACGAATCACCCCTTTCATAGGAGACACCTTGAGCAACACCATATCTCCCTCCTGAAACTCCACATGCTTCCTGCGGACATCTCCATAGCTTTTCTGCCGGCTCACAGCAGTTCTGATCCTTTCTCTGATAATGGGCACTACCCTACTGGTGATCTCTACTAGCTCAGGCCCTGCTAAGGCCCTTTCTCCCACTTCTTCCCAGCAAACAGGTGACCTGCACTTCCTCCCATAAAGAGCTTCATAAGGAGCCATCCCTATACTAGCATGATAGCTGTTATTGTAGGCAAACTCCACCAGGGGTAGATGCTGCCTCCAAGAACTGCCAAAATCTAGCACACACATTCTGAGCATATCTTCTATAGTCTGGATGGTCCTCTCTGACTGCTCATCAATCTGAGGATGGAAAGCAGTGCTAAAGTCTAGCCTGGTGCTCATAGCATTCTGCAGACTCCGCCAAAACCTGGAGGTGAACTGGGGTCCCCTATCTGACACTATTGAAATGGGAGCCCCATACAGCCTGACAACCTCTTCCACGTACACTTGTGCCAATTTGTCCAAAGAATAACCACTCCTGACAGGGATGAAGTGAGCAGATTTGGTCAGTCTGTCCACAATCACCCATATGGAGTCTAGTCTGTTGGACGTTGCCGGTAACCCCACTACAAAATCCATAGCTGTTCTCCCATTTCCACTCTGGAATCGACAGTGGGTTAAGCATACCAATTGGCTTCTGGTGTTCCAACTTCACCCTCTGACATACCTCATAGGCGGACACGAACTGTGCCACTTCTCTTTTCATAGCTGGCTAGCAATAGACTCCTTTCAGATCCTGGTACATTTTGGTGGCTCCAGGGTGAACGCTGTACCTGGCATTATGAGCTTCCCTCATAATATCTCCCTTCAGACTCACATCATCTGGTACACATAACCTGTTCCCATAACGGAGGATCCCTTTGTTGTCAAATCTGAACTCATCATTCTTGCCTGCTTGAACTACTCTGGCTATCTTCGCCAATTCTGGGTCCTCATACTGTTTCTGAGCCACCTGCTCTAGAAACACAGGTGTCACTCTCATCTGAGCTATCAAAGCACCTGCACCAGACAACTCCAACTGCAGCCCTTCATCAATGAGCTTATAGAATTCCCTCACCACCGGTCTTCTCTCTGCTGTAACATGGGATAGACTGCCAAGTGATTTCCGGCTTAGGGCATCTGCCACAACATTTGCCTTACTCGGATGATACTAAATTTTGCAATCATAGTCACTAAGCAGTTCTATCCATCTCCTCTGCCTCAAGTTCAACTCTCTCTGACTCAAGTTCAACTCTCTCTGACTCAAGATGTATTGCAAACTCTTATGATCTGTAAAGATCTCACATCTTACCCCATATAGGTAATGCCTCCACATCTTGAGTGTAAAGATCACAGCTGTCATCTCTAGATCATGTGTAGAATAATTCAACTCATGCTTCTTCAGCTGCCTAGAAGAATAAGCAATTACCTTCTCATTTTGCATCAACACACAACCTAGTCCCACTCGGGATGCATCACAAAACACTGTGAAGTCTTCATTACTGATAAGCAGAGCTAGCACCGGTGCTGGCGTCAACCTTTTCTTCAGCTCTTCAAAGCTTTCCTCACACTGCTCTGACCAAACAAACATCTGATTCTTTTTGGTCAGCCTGGTCATAGGAGCGGCAATTTTTGAGAAGTCCTGGACGAACCTCCTGTAGTAACCTGCCAAACCCAAAAAGCTTTTAATCTCTGTAACTGTAGTGGGTCTGAACCAGTTAGCTACAGCTTCTACCTTCTTGGAGTCCACTTCAATTCTTTTTTCTGACACAACATGCCCCAAGAATGAGATGCTCCTCAACCAGAAATCACACTTGGAGAACTTCGCATACAAGCCGTGCTCCCTCAGGGTCTGTAAAACTATCCTCAGATGATGGGCATGCTCCTCTGTATTTTTGGAATACACTAAGATATCGTCAATGAAAACGATAATAAAGTGATCCAGATACTGGCTAAAAACTCTGTTCATGAGGTCCATGAATGCTGTAGGGGCATTGGTTAGCCCAAACGGCATCACTAGGAACTCATAATGCCCATATATAGTCCTGAACGCCGTCTTCGGCACATCTTCCTCTCTGATTCTTAGCTGGTGGTACCCAGATCTCAGATCTATCTTGGAAAAACAACCTGCTCTTGCTAGCTGGTCAAATAGATCGTCGATCCTGGGTAGAGGATACTTGTTCTTGGTAGTGACTTTGTTCAACTGTCTGTAGTCGATACAAAGTCTTAGGGATCCATCCTTCTTCTTTACAAACAGCACTGGAGCACCCCAAGGTGAGGTACTCGGTCGGATGAAACCCTTATCTACTAACTCTTGCAGCTGATCTTTCAATTTTTTCAACTCTGCAGGTGCCATCCTGTAGGGAGGGATAGAGATCGGTCTGGTTCCAAGCATTACTTCTATTTCGAACTCTATCTCCCTTGCAGGTGGTAGCCCTGGAAGCTCGTCTGGGAAGACATCTAGAAACTCTCTGACTACAGGTACTGAGGCGGGCTCCCTGACCTGACTATCAAGCTCTCTCACATGAGCTAGAAACCCCTGACAACCTCTCCTGAGCAACCTACGAGCCTGTAGGGCTGATATCAAACCTCTAGGTGTACCCTTCATGTCTCCCCTGAAGACAACCTTTTACCCATCCTGTACTCTGAACCTGACTACCTTGTCTCTACAGTTCAAGGTAGCACCATGAGCTGATAGCCAATCCATCCCTAGAATGACATCAAAATCAGTCAAATCTAGAACCACAAGATCGGTTGGAAGGCATCTACCCTCAACAAAGACTGGACTGAACCGGCAGACTGACTCTGCCACTGATGGATCACACTTGGATCCACTGACCCAAAGGGGACACTCTAACCCAGAAGCCATCAAACCCACTCTATCTGCGGCTCTCGGAGCAACAAAAGAATGAGAAGCACCAGAGTCCATTAAAGCATACACATTAGAACATCCAATGATGAGATTACCTGACACCACGGTGTTTGACGTGTTAGCCTCCTGCTGTGTCATAGTGAAGATCCGAGCTGGAGCTGATGGACCTTCATCCCGGGAACCTGCTGAAGAAGAGGCTGCCTCTCTCCCTCTACCTCGACCACTGCCCTGCGTCATAGCTGGAGCTGCTGGTTGAGCCACACTGCCTGAAGCCGTCTGCTGGGACTGTGCCATTATGGCTGTATTAGGACACTCCCGTGCTATGTGCACCTCCTGTCCACATCTGAAACATGCTGTTGTCCAAAACCGACAGACTCCCTTGTGCGGCTTACCGCACCTCATACATTCGGAGCCATCCGAACCAAAGCTCGAACCACCACCTAAACCCAGACCAGACTTTAACTTGTTCTAGAACTTATTCTTCTTGGGCTTCGCTTTACCCCACTTGTTGCTTCTTGAGGCTGCTGTACTCAGAGATGAGAGATCAAACTTTCCTCTGCTTGGGGTCTTGGAATCCGAGCGCTGTGCCATCTGCTGTTTAACTGTCCCCTGTATAATGGCACTAGCCTCCATCTTCTGTGCTGCATCCATTATGGTGTGGAAGCTCTCTCTCTCTGCTGCTAGGATCAGGGAGGAATACCTAGGATGGAGCCTCATGGTATACCTCCTAGCTTTCTTTTGATCTGTGTCATATGCCTTACCCACATACTGCAGTAACTCCAGGAATTTATCCGTGCACTCATCAACACTCATGTCCTCTGTTTGTCTCAGCTGCTCAAACTCAATAACTTTCAGCTCTCTTGAACTGTCAGGAAAAACCCATCCAGCAAACTCGTTGGCGAACTCTTCCCAGGATAGGCTATCCAAGCTTGGGTCCACATAATTTTTAAACCACTCATTTGCTTTCTTACATTTCAATGTGAACCCCGCCATTTGAATGGCTCTACTATCACTGGCTCCTAGCTCATCCGTTATCATTTTCACCATTTTGAGATACTCAAACGGATAATCCCCTGTTTTGAACTTGAGAGCATCCAGCTTAAGGTAATCCGTCATCTTTACTTTGCTCCCCACAGATGAGCTAGGTTTGGGTGTTTGGGTATCAGGGACTATGGGTTCTGCTGGTGGAGGAGGAGGTGCAGCATTACCTGGGTTAGGGTTTGTTGGATTTGGGTAGAAGGGTGATGGTGGAAACATAGGATACTATGGGTATGGTGGGTAAAAGAGATGATAGGGCATGAAGGTAGGATATGGATTATAACTGGAGTAATCCGATGTACTCCCCATCGGACACCCCGGGCCCTATGGATAGGGTTGGTACTGGGGTGGGTGAACAAAATCCGAGGCCTGAGCGCCTCTTTGGGGCTCTCCCATACCCTCTCCTGACATACTCATGCCTAGACTACTATCTCTTCTCTGTTCATCCTCCTCTGATTCCCTCACATCAGCTGACATTCCACCCTGAACTGATCTCCTTCGGTTTACATCAAAAGACCTTCTAGGGTCCCTTGATGTTCCTTCTCTACTTGTTCTACAAGACCTTGCCCTTAGCAGAGCAGGGGGATGGGCATCCATGCCCTTATCCTCAGGTGGTGCTCCTGTCAATCTAGCGGATCGACGTGAGCCTCACATCCTGCTTTCTGAAAAACAACACACACATATAGCATTAGCATCATATGGTTCATATGGAAACACATGAACCCTCATTACATACATCACATATCATTAATGCACATGCATATAATCATGGCATTTCACATCATCATCAAGACAGGACTCTATATCCTATGCTATTGGACATGATTTTTCATATTGTGCTTGCGCTTCTATGACATCTATGAGCCTAACACTTTCTAGGTCCGACCATATGAACCTAAGATTCTGATACCACTCTGTAACGACCCGGAAACCGGACCGCTACCGGCGCTAAGATCCAGATCTACTTAAGGTCGCCGGAACCCGTAGCAAGCCTAACATACATCCTGTACATCTGATAAAATCTCATACAAGATCATACATTTTCATAAAAACTTTAAACTTTTCATATACCAAGCTTGACCTGTGTATGTATCACAACTGTATACATAAAACCCCTTACTGGAGCCCTCATCAAATGCTCCAGTTGGGTCAACATCTCATATGTCAAGCCTGGTTCAACATATCTCATCATTAAAACATTTACATAAAGATCATGTACAACAGGGATTTACAATAAACATTAGGGCCAAGCACAACACTAATCCTCATTACATTACTTTACATTACATTATATGTCCTTTACAACTCTATTACATGACATAGCCATTACCCTTACTGACTTCCCGCTATCTTTGACCCTGCAAATTTGGGGGTTAGGGGAAAGGGGTGAGCTACAAAAGCCCAGTGAGCAGAACAGTAAAAACGGTTCATTAAACATATGCTTTTATGAAATGCATCACATCATAAACAATTCACATCAAGGATGAACTTGCCACTAATGGCCCTCTACATAATCCAATGTGCCTGACCCACAACGGGAGCTCCTTAGGACTTTCGCTTAACATATCATAACATAACATATCCATCTGTGCCATGGGCGTAGAATGGGCCTCGACCTGGACTTCCATATCATATCATATCATATCAAGGGCCAATGGGTCATCCAACATCCATCCACATCAACATCATATTATGCAATGCGTCATATTCGTGAATTCTAATGCAATACAACCTATTACATACATGGCATTCATGATGCATGAACATGCTTAAAAGTTTAATTGCTTTGAAATAAAAAGAGTTGTGTTCTACTCACCTCTAGCTGATACTCAACTGACTCTGGAGCAGCTAACTCACTGCTGATCACCTCGGTTACTGAGGTCCGATCCTACACAGGTGGACACAAATGAGGGACCAAACATACTCTATAAGGACTCTAAATATCTCCCCAAAAACCCCCTAAAACATCATAAAACATGCGTAGAAAACAGGCAAAGGAAGGCTGGGCAGGGGACTTTTGGCGGCAGGTTCGGCGGCCGAAGGTCCCTACAGATCCGAAAGGCACTTTCGGGGGCAAGGTTCGGCGGCCGAAGGTCCCTACATATCCGAAAGTCACTAACCTTCGGGGGTAGGTTCGGCGGCCGAAACTCCCCTCCAGAGCCGAAAATCCATGCTTTCGGAGGCAGTTTAGGCGGCTAAAGGCTGCCTCCCCAGGCAGGTTCGGCGGCCGAACCTTGCTTCGGCGGCCGAACCTTGCTTCGGCGGCCGAACCTTGCTTCGGCGGCCAAACCTGAGTTCTCCCGAAGGGTAGAACCCGATTCTGCCTCACATAACCAGCCACCCAAAACTTCCAAAACTCACACTCAACTTCCTACAACATGCATACACACTTATTTAAGCATAAAGGGGCATAAAAATAGTCTAAACCCCAACAAATATCAACATAGCATCACATTTTCATACATTTAACAATAAACCAACATAAACCCTAAAATTTTACAATTAGCCTAAACATGCATCAAAACCCTCAACCCCTTCTTAAAACTTATTCAAAACATGAACAAAGGTATGGATCTACACTTACCTCTTGAAGATCGAGGGTAGGCGTGACCCAAACTTGGAGATTAGGAGAAAGGGTCTCCGGACGTCTCCAAACTTCAAAACTTCGGTTTTGAGCTTAAAAACTTCAAAACAAGATAAAAGCTTGTAAAAAAACTTGTAAGATTTGAAGGAAATCATAAAATCAACCAAAGGAGGGCGAAATCTCACCTATGCCCGAAAATAGAGAGAGAAAACTCGCTCATTTTCGGACAAGAGACCCTTTATAGGTGGCTGGCCAGACCACCTTCGGGGGTCAAAGGTGCTCCCGCAAGAGAGCCATGTTCGGCGGCCGAACCTGGGCTCTTCCTCCATGGTGTTTTCTTTCAAAACTCAATTTTGTTTCTTCATTAAAACCACAAAAGCATTAAAAACATTTTATGAAAACCTTATTTTACCCTTCTAGAAGGCTCCGACATCCGAGAAATTCCGGATTCCAACAGAGATTTCACCGAAAGGTAGGAATTTCGATGCCGGGGTCTAGCCGGATATTACAGTTTATCTTTTGTTTTTCAATATTTATGCAATTTCATGCTTAATTCCATTGTTGCTTTGTGGTTTAGAACAATAGGGCCAATTGACTCTTGATTGCAAGGTAATAATTTGTTAGTTTGGATAGTTTTAAGTCTGTAATTGCTTGAATTATTCAAATACAAGTAACTCTTAGTGTAAAAACTAAGGAAATTGCATGATCTAGCAATATCACCATACGTCTGGGTAGCTAGAATTAGGTCTCTCTATTTCTTAATACAATTGATAGTTGTTAGATGCCAAAGGCCCAAGGATGTTCCTTGGCAACTTGTTGATTAATGATTAGTTAGAGGATATTCCCTAATTAATTTATGCTTAAGGAGGCATATGGTGGTGAGAAGCGTCTTCCACCTCCATAACTAATTTATTGAATCAAATAAAGGAAACTTTGTGTCAATGATTAATCCCGACAACTGAAGTGGATCCAATTCTTCAACTAGAACTTTTCTCATATTTGAATCTTCTTTACTTTTATTATTTGCTTTACTTTATTGCTTTCAACATTAATTTAATTCATCGATCTCAAAACTCTCCTTTTATTTTACTTTCAGTTTATTTACTTGGTCTTGATAAGGGAAAATAGGTAAGTATCGACTCCCTGTGGATTCGATCCTTTTGCCACTATCTGCAGTTATAAAATTATTGATAACCAAAAATGTTATTTTTTACCGGTTTCGACAACCGCACAGTCAAAATTGGCGCCGTTGCCGGGGAGTTGATTTAACTAATTTATTTTTCTTTCATGACCAAGACTGGACGCAAGAAAACTCTGCATTATGATATAGAAATTGAGTGTAAGGACCCGAAAATCGAACCGCTACCGGCGCTAGGATTCAAATCGACTTAAGGTCGCCGGAACTCGTAGCAAGCCTAACATACATCCTGTACATCTGATATAATCCCATACATGATCATATATTTTCATAAAAACTTTAAATTTTTCATATACTAAGCTTGACCTGTGCATGCACCATAACTCTATACATACAAACCTCATACTAGAGCCCTCATCAAATGCTCTAGTTGGGTCAACATTACATACATCAAGCTTGGTTCAAACATATATCATCAACAACATTTCATAAGGATCATGTACCAAAGGGATTAACCATACATTAGGACCAAGCACAATGCTAATCCTCATTACATTACTTTACATTACATCATTTTACATATCATGTCCACTACTAGACTATTACATAACATAGCTATAGCTATTACCCTTGCTGACTCCCTGAGCTATCTCTGACCCTGCAAACCTGAGGGTTAGGGGAAAGGGGGTGAGCTACTAAAGCCCAGTGAGCAGAATAGTAAAAACAGTTAATAAACATATGCTTTCATGATATGCATCACATCACAAACAATTCACATCACGGATGGACTTGTCACCAGAAACCCTCTACATATCCATTGCCCTGCCCACAACGGGGCTCCTCAGGACTTTTGCTTAACATAACATAGCATGTCCAACTGTGCCAAGGGCGTAGTGCAGGCCACACCTGGTCTTCTCTTACATATAACATATCATATCATATCATGTCCAACTGTGCCAGGGGCGTAGTGCAGGCCACACCCGGTCTTCTCTTACATATTGCCAGGGGCGTAGTTCAGGCCACATCTGGTCTTTCCATCTCATATCATATCATATCATGTCATATCGAGGGTTAATGGATCATCCAATATCCATCCACATCAACATCATACCATGCAATGCGTTATATTCGTGAATTCTAATGCAATAGAACCTATTACATACATGGCATTCATGATGCATGAGCATGCTTAAAAGTTTAATTGCTTTGAAATAAAAAGAGTTGTGTTCTACTCACCTCTGGCTGATACTCAACTGACTCTGGAGCAGCTAACACTGCTGGCCTCCTCGGTTCCTCGGGTCCGATCCTACACAGGTGGACTCAAATGAGGGACCAAACATACTCTAACATGACTCTAAACAACTCTCCAAAAACCCCCCCTAAAACACCATAAATATGCATGGAAAAACAGGCAAAGGAAGGCTGGGCAAGAGACTTTCGGCGGCCGAAGGTCCCTCCAGAGCCGAAAGTCAGGCACTTTCGGGGGCAGGGTTCGACTGCCGAAAGACCTTCCAGAGCCGAAAGTCACAACCTTCGAGGGCAGGTTCGGCGGCCGAAACTCCCCTCCAAAGCCGAAAGTCCCAACTTTCGGAGGCGAGTTTAGGCGGCCAAAACTGCCTCCTCTAGCAGGTTCGGCGGCCGAACCTTGTTTCGTTGGCCGAACCTAGATCCTTCTGGGTGGCAGAACCCGATTCTGCCATCCCACATCCAGCCATCCAAACTTCCCAGCACACATTCATCTATTCTAAAACATGCATAAACACTTATTCAAGCATATAGGGGCATAAAACTAGCCTATACCCCAACAATATCACATTTAACATACATTCATCAATAAACTAACATAAATCCTAACATTTTACATCTACTCTAAACATGCATTATATCCTTAACCCCTTTTAAAACTTACTTAAAATATGAAAGAATGTATGGATCTACACTTACCTCTTAAAGACCAAGGGTAGATGCGACCAAAACTTGGAGATGAGGAGGAAACGAGTTTCGAAGGTCTCCAAGCTCCAAAACTTTGATCTAAGCTTAAAATCTTCAAAACAAGGTAAAAACTTATAAAAAACTTGAAGGATTTGAGGAGAGAACACAAGATCATCAAGGGGGTGGCAGAGACTCACTTTGCCCAGCAATGGAGAGAAAACTCGCCCATTTTCGGACAGGGGGGCCTTTTATAGGTGGCTGGCCAGACCACCTTTGGGGGCCAAAAGTGTCTCCACAACTCTACCATGTTCGGTGGCCGAACCTGGGTTTCTCCTCCAAGACATTTTCTTTCAAAACTCAATTTTTTCTTCATTAAAACCTTAAAAACATGTAAAAATAATTTAGAAAACCTTTGTTTTCACCCTTTTAAGGGATTTTGACCTCAGAATTTTGAATTTGAACGGAGATTCCGCTGGAAAGTTGGAATTCCGATGCCGGAGCTTAGCCGGGTATTACATTGAGCGTACAAACAGGCGACTTGGGAAGCAAGTCACCACACTTTGAATCAAGCCACCACCGAATCTGCCCCCAAGGAACCAGCAATCGCAGACTCAGTGTGCAACTCTTCTGAACTTGACCAAACAGCCACGGAGATGGCTGAAATCAATAGACAACCTGCTGCACATGTTGAACTTGTTGTTCATGATGAATTTATACTAGAAAATCCAGCCATGAGGGGCACCAATACCAAGAGAAAGAACACTGGGAGAGTTGGCAGTCCCTTTAGGCGATCAAGCACCTCTCTGCATCACCTATCCGCCATCTTTTTTAATGTTCAGGCACTGTCGTTTATTTTGCGCCCCATTGTTTCTTTTTTAATGTTCTTTGACTTTAAACTAATTAAACTAAACAATTAATATTTTATTTTAATAGAATATTTGAATAAATGATTGCTAATGAATAACAATTTTGCTTATAATGTATGAGTATAATATTTTGGGGTAAGTAAGGCGTTGTCGTTTATTTTGCGCCCCATCGTTTCTTTTTTAATGTTCTTGATTTTAAACCAATTAAACAGGTTTTATTTTAATTGAATATTTGAATAAAAAATTAGTAATAATTATTATATTTTGTTTAAAATGTATAAGTATAATATTTTGGGGTAAGAATGGCACGGTTGTTTATTTTGCGACCATCATTTCCTTTTAAATGTTCAGGCACTGCCGTTTATTTTGTGCCCCATCGTTTCTTTTTTAATATTCTTCGACTTTAAACTAATATTTTTTTCCTTTTGCTTTCTTTTTATTTCTTTTTGCATCTTTTTGCCCCATAAACACACACCAAAATTTTTCACACATTTTTTCACTTTTTGCACACACACACAGAATTTTGACTTAGCTTTTGCTCTACTCAGCATAGATAACAAGGTTAAACGAGCTTCCTATCTCATGACCCCATTGATTTTCCACCCCTTTAAGCCTAAATTGAATCAATTATAGTGTGCTACCTTCACTTTGGAAAGTTCTTTTCTTGAATTGAATCCCTAAGTTTGCTTTGGTCAAGGAAAATAAAAATAAATACATGCAAATAAAAAGTTAGGTGTAACTTCCTAATAATTGATTTGCCCAAACTGTCATAAAAAGAAAAAGAAAAAGAAAAGACCAGCACAAATGCACAAATAAAACCTGTTCCAATGGTCAAATAAGCTATGAAAAGAGCTAGTAGCCACTTGAACAAGTGACTAACTGAGTAACCGGGGGTGGGTATCACCAATATGCACCTTCGCGTAAAAAGGTTAGTGACTTATTCAGGCAAGAATAAATAAGTGTTGCTGAATAAAAAAGTATGATAAAAAGGGCAAGTCACTCTTAGGAGTTGCATTGAGCTTGAAACAAGAACAAGCATGATTGAATCAAAAACCTTTCTCTTGGCCATGGTAAGTGAGGGGAAACAAGGAAAAGAAGAAACAACCTTGGTGCATGTACTCTATACTATGATACTTCAATTTAGGAGTCTAGGGGGGGCTGATTAAGTGTCAAAGGAAAAAGGAACTTGATTGACTAAGTTGTTTGTTGCTTGAGGACAAGCAAAAAGCTAGGTGTGGGGGTATTTGATCAAGCATAATTTAGCCACATTTTTATTATCTTTATTATTGTTTATTTACACATTATTTAGCTTAATTTATGGTTTTTACCTTATTTTTATAGAAAAGGAAGAAATTGAAAAAATGGAGAAAAAGTGCAGAAAATGACAGAAAAGTGATTGGGTTAGTGATTTGCCCAAATCACTCGTAGAAACTGCCCAAATCAAGCTAAAGCAGAAACCTGAACTACATCACAGGAGACTGATTGGGTCAATGACTTTGCCAAATCACTCGCAGAAACAGAAGCCCGGAGCCAACGCGCAGAAAAGTGATTGGGCTAGTAATTTGCCCAAATCACTCGCAGAAACTGCCCAAATCACTCACAGAGACAGAAAATTGAAACTGGACAGACTTGCAGAAAGCGATCGGGGCAGATAGACCAAGCGATCTGCCCAAATCACTGCCCCAATCACATTGACAGCAGAATTGACAGCAGAAGCGGGAAAAGAGCAGAAAATTCAAATTCAAAGAAAAGAAGTCCAAGTCCACTTCAAACACCACAAGATCAGTCCCAAGAGCCACGCCCTTCACTTAGAGAGTTCCATTCTCAATCAAATACAAAGTCCAAAGAGGAATCAAAGACTACAAAGAAGACCAAATCAAATTGAGATTTCAAAACCCTAATCAAATTGGAATTGGGATTCTCCAGCTATATAAGGGCAGCATCCAAACCAGAATAGCATCTCTCATCTTCAGCAATTCTGCAGAAAACACAACAGCTTGTCCTTTTCTTTCTTTTCTTCTTTTCTCTTGTGATTTTGTCCACCATGAGTGGCTAATTTCATTCTTTTCTAGTTGAAATGTTGGAAATTCAGATTTGTGATGAATTGAGAGATTTAAAACTCCATTGTTAAACTCTTATTTGCTTTCAATATTTATGCAACTAGATCTTTTCCATAATTATTACTTTGCTTTTAGAATCAATAAGGGCCCGTTGCTTTTAAATTGCTTGAGTAATAAATTGTTTGAATGATTTAGGTCCGTAATTGCTTAGATTATTTGAGCATATCTATAATCAATTACATAATCTAGACTTGACCACGCGGTTGGCAATGATAGAATTGTGTTTCTTTAAGTCTTAATGCAATCAACAGTTGTTCGATGCTAAATGCCCCAAGAACGTTCCTTGGCAACTTGTTGATTAGTGTTTGGTTAGCGAACGTTTCCTAATCAAACAAAACTAAGGAGGAATTTGGATTGTGAGAAGCGTCTTCCACAACCAAAACTAATTTATTGAAATAAAACAGGAGTCCTAGATAATCAATGATCAATTATGAACAAACTGAAATAGACTCATACTTCAACTAGAATCCTTCTCCCATTGAGATTTTCATTCATTTAAATTATTACTTTCTTTTGCTATTTAATACATCATCATCAAAACAAAACCCCCCTCTTTTATTTACTTGCTATTTACTTAGTCATTATTAGGAAAATCTTTGGTGTCAATTCCCTGTGGTTCGACCCTATTGCCACTATCTACAAATTTATTTGTTGATTGATAATAGGTTTATTTTTTACGGTTTCGACAATCGCTATCAGTGCCTTACTTACCCCAAAATAATATACTCATACATTATAAACAAAATTGTTATTCATTAGTAGTCATTTATTCAAATATTCAATTAAAATAAATGACAGTGCCTTGCTTATCCCAAATTATTATACTTATACATTATAAACAAACTTGTTATCTATTAGAAATCATTTATTTAAATGTTCAATTAAAATAAAACTTTAATTATTGACTTTAATTAGTTTAAAGTCAAAAACATTAAAAAAGAAACGATGAGGCGCAAAATAAACGACATATTATACTCAAATATTATAAACAAAATTGTTATTCATTAGTAATCATTTATTCAAATATTCAATTAAAATAAAAGTTTAATTGTTTACCTTGATTAGTTTAAAGCCAAGAACATCAAAAAAAGAAGCAATGGGCACAAAATAAATGATAGTGCCTCAACATTAAAAAAGAAATGATAGACACAAAATAAATAACAGTGTCTTTCTTACCCAAAATATTATACTTATATATTATAAATAAACTTATTATCTATTGGTAATCATTTATTCAAATGTTTAATGAAAATAAAACTTAAATTGTTTACTTTAATTAGTTTAAAGTCAAGAACATTAAAAAAGAAATGATGGAGCGCAAAATAAACAACAGTACCTTTCTAACGCCAAAATATTATACTCATATATTATAAAAAAATATATAATAATTTTCAGTAATTATTTATTCAAATATTTAATTAAAATAAAACTTGTTTAATTAGTTTAATGTTAAGAACATTAAAAAAGAAACGATTGGGCGCAAAATAAACGATAGTGCATTTCTTACCCCAAAATATTATACTCATACATTATAAACAAAATTGTTATTCATTAGTAATCATTTATTCAAATATTCAATTAAAATAAAATTTTAATTGTTCACTTTTGATGATCTGAGATCCAATAGAATAGGGTTTTACAAGGGTTTTTGTATTGAAAAATAAACTTAAACTTTCTAGGGAGGGGGTTCCCCTTTTATCCATTTCGCTATGCTTGCTGGTGACGTGTAAAGGCCTCTCTATGATTGGGACACGCATCTCTGACATACAGATTCGGGCGTACGAGGGTATCAGCCGCCTGCTCCATGCGTAACGACCTCTGATTCTCCTCGTGCGTACGCTCGAGCGGATCTACCAGGCTGTCTGAGTATGGCTCTGGATACTGGGCTAGGCCGAGAGTCGGGCCAGACGCTGATCCTGAGAGGAGAGGGCCTGCTGGTCGCGGACTGGGCCGATCTGAGTGAAGAAGCTTGGTTGAGCCTGGCCTTGAAGGTTGAATGAGCCAGGCTTGTTGTGCATATCAGGTGCGTGGGCCTCTGCGTTATGAGTCTTGGGCTGTAGTCAAGCCCCTGATCCGGGGTAAAGAAATCCAGCGGTCATCAATTGCCCCTTCACCTTCTCGGTAGTTATTGCTCCCACTGCCGAGGGGGTGAATATCAAGAACCATTATGACCGCGCCTGTTCGTGTTCAGGTGCCTTAATAACATCCTTTCATCTTTCCGTCGTTGTGCAGTTTCCGAATCCTATCTGCTCTTTCCCCTTTCTGGCTTTTCTCCATTCTTTGTGTTCTTTGCTGTCTTTGCTTTCCTGTCATCATTATCTGGACATGTCCTTTCTTTCCTTTTCCATGACTATCTTTTAAAATTCTGACACCGTTAGCTTAGAGTCTAGCCTAGCTCTGCCCCGTGCTAAGGCCTCAGGCTCCGGGTATATATCAACGCTAACTTTTCTTCATTCTCAAATCCTCTGCTCGAACAAGAGGTTCTTCCTTTCCGTTTCTCTGTCTGCTTCTTTCCTCCATCGAGATTGGTCTGATTGTTCTGTTTTACCTGCAAAGGATCCATTTGACGCCTTCTTCAAACGGAATGAGGTGAGCTTGAGTTTGTATTGCTTTGTTGCCCCAGAGGTTTGTTTTAATCTTGCTTTTATCATCTTGATGGAGAATTGTTTCTGACTTGTCTCTATTTTGAAACTTTTTGCAGTACCTGAGATAAGAATGGGTCAGTTCAAAATTCTTGAAAATTTGATGTTACCTCTAAGGAGTCTGGACGGTGCTTTGGAGATCCTTCTGGTAGGGCGGCCGATGGGTGGTGACGCGGAACCCTATGGCACAAGCCTCAAACTCACACGCACAAGTAGATACGGAATCCAAAGATCTGATAAACCCACCTCCTATGGCACCCCAAACTTAGAGAAGCTGAAACACCAATGATCGAAGGATTTAGATGAGAATCCGACAAACGCCACAACGAATAGTTGATAAGTTAGCCAAGATTCCTGGTGCAATTGATGAAAGCAAATCCTCACTCTCACTCAAAGCAATACACGCCAAAGGCATGAAAGAAATTCTGAAAAGTTTGATTAAAAGCTATCTCTTACAATTGTTTCTTATCCTTATATAGTAAGGAGAAAAACAAATAAAACCCTAAGATACTCTTCTTGGGCCTGACTTAAACACATAAGGCCCAAGCCCAATCACACACTAAAATAACACATAAGTATTAAAACACAAGCCCAAAACATGGCCCAACACTCTAAAACTTAAAAGATAAAATATGGCCAGAATACAAGCCCAAACAAAGCTAAAATAAAATAAGTGTTCAAATAATAAAAATATAGCAAGCCCACCATAACAAAACTGAATCTTCACAAAAGCCTTACTTGATCTTCACTTTAGGCTTCCCTTTGTGTACTTTTAGCCCATAGGTTTGATTAGGCTCCCTAAGCCTATGATTGCAAGTGTTGCACCAAATCTGTCCCATATGAGTTGAAGCACGCCCCAAATATATCTGGATCATATGAATATGATTTTGAACTCCTTTCAGATCCATTTGAATGACATAAGTTTGCTCCACACCATTGTTAGAAATTTCCCCTATTGGATCCGTATCATTCTCTCCTTCTTTAGAAAAGATTCGTTCTCGAATCTTGCTGATATTTTTGTCAAAAAGGAAAGCTTTAGGAACCCATGTATCTTCAAAGACCTCCTTTTGAATAGGTGGAAATAGGATACAATTTTCGTCATGAATGTTTTCATCAACAACCTGCACATCAAGAACAAATGAACTAGGCATAAAAATATTAGTTATAGAAAGATCCTGTTGATGTGACCCATTCTCCTCTACAACTTCCAAAACAGTCTCATTCGCCTCCTCCACCTCATCAATCACGTGCTCCCCATGTCCCTCATCATTCACAACCTGTTCTATAAGTTCATTGATGGAATTCTCAACAACAACTACATTAGATTCATGCATCACAACTTCCTCTTCAATTTCAATCTCTATGGAAGTTGAGATTGGAACTTTAGCCTCTTCTTTCTCCTTTTCTTTCTCCACCTTCCCTCCTTGAACTAGTCTTGATTCTTTTCCAGCCTCTTTACCCTCAAACTCACTCTTTTCTCTCATTTTTTCCGCAGAATTCAAGCTCTCACTCCCCTTTGTGGCCAAGGCCGAAGCCTCCCTCTCCCTCTCCAGCATCTTTATTTGATCAACATATACCTCTTGAGGTGATAAAGGAGCGAGTATAAGCTTCTGTCCTTCATGAGTGAAGGAGTACTTGTTATTGAACCCATCATGTTGCACATTTCTATCATGTTGCCACGGTTTACCCAATAACATATGGCTTGCCTGCATAGGTACCACATCACACAAGATCTCATCCTTATACCTACCAATAGAAAATGGTATAACCACCTGGCGTGTAACCCTAACCTCACCACAATCATTCAACCATTGCAATCTATATGGCTTAGGGTGTTTAATAGAAGTCAAGCCCAATTTTTCCACCATACACACACTAGCCACATTTGTGCAACTACCTCCATCAATAATGAGAGTACACACTTTTCCATTAACCAAACACCTAGTGTGAAATATGTTTTCCTGTTGTTCTAAGCTTTCTTCCTTAACCTGCATATTCAGAGCAAGCCTAGCAACAAGCATCTCACAATGTGCAGCAAGCAACACATTATTAACCAACACATCCGAATCATCACAGTCATTATTGCAATTAGGAGTTTTTTGAGGTATTCTTGTAGAAGTGGAAGCTTGTGGGACATTCAAACTCTCCATAGTTTCAGTCAACCTCTCAAGAGTCTTATTGAGCCTTTGTAACTCACCACTGACTGACTTCTTAAAGAGCTTATAATCGTTACCCATATTCGATTCACTTCCATCAGTACGATCCACCACATTCTTGTCTTTACTCATCCTACCTTAAATCAACAAAGAACAAAAAGAACTAGCAAATATTGTGTTAAAAGAAATACTCAAGTGTTTGCACTCTTACCATTCTTTTGCTGATTCTTCAATCGCACTTCAGAAACTAATATCGACCAACCAACCACAAGGTGCGTTTAATGAAACAAAGAAGAAATCCTAAAGAAAGAAGGAAGCGTGCAAAAACTAGAAAGAAGACACTGACAATTTGGAAAGTAACACACAAACTAGGTGTTGTGCTACTTGAAAAATATCACCTAGAGTATAGACATAAGCAAACAATACTCCAGCAATGTCAAGGAAGTAAAAGCAAGCTTAAACCAAAACGAAACTTTGAATTCAAATAAAAATGAATCTGGACAAAAGTTTGAATTTAATTCGCTTCAACGCAAATTAAATACGGATCTATTTAAATCTACCCAAAAAGGCAAGTATCAAAACCCCACAAATAGGCTAAAAAAAAAATATCTCACTCAGTGCAGCATCATGGACGAAAATAGGCATTAAAAGATGGATTTGACACCAAATCGATTTAGATGCAGTTGCCTTAAATGTGCACCTTAAGAAATAGGCAGGTTTATTTTGTCTCTTAATCCGGATTCAACGCAATTCAAAATTCAAAATTGATTTCCATAAACTACAGCAATCAATTGAGATAGGCAAGGAAATATGGATGAAAAAGGAAGCATATCACAATTTCGGCCAGATCAAGATAAATATGGCAAAGGCGAATTTTTTTTTTTTTTGTTTTTTTTTTTTTTTTTTTGGATTTCGAATTTTTTTTTCCCAAAAGAGATTATGGATACAGAAGCTTTCAATGAAATCAACAAGAAAGACAAGGAAAACTCAAAAAAAAAAAAAAAACTCTAGATCCTGAGATAAATAAGAATTTACCTCACTTTGGCTCTGATACCAACTGACGCGGAACCCTATGGCACAAGCCTCAAACTCACACGCACAAGTAGATACGGAATCCAAAGATCTGATAAACCCACCTCCTATGGCACCCCAAACTTAGAGAAGCTGAAACACCAATGATCGAAGGATTTAGATGAGAATTCGACAAACGCCACAACGAATAGTTGATAAGTTAGCCAAGATTCCTGGTGCAATTGATGAAAGCAAATCCTCACTCTCACTCAAAGCAATACACGCCAAAGGCATGAAAGAAATTCTGAAAAGTTTGATTAAAAGCTATCTCTTACAATTGTTTCTTATCCTTATATAGTAAGGAGAAAAACAAATAAAACCCTAAGATACTCTTCTTGGGCCTGACTTAAACACATAAGGCCCAAGCTCAATCACACACTAAAATAACACATAAGTATTAAAACACAAGCCCAAAACATGGCCCAACACTCTAAAACTTAAAAGATAAAATATGGCCAGAATACAAGCCCAAACAAAGCTAAAATAAAATAAGTGTTCAAATAATAAAAATATAGCAAGCCCACCATAACAAAACTGAATCTTCACAAAAGCCTTACTTGATCTTCACTTTAGGCTTCCCTTTGTGTACTTTTAGCCCATAGGTTTGATTAGGCTCCCTAAGCCTATAATTGCAAGTGTTGCACCAAATCTATCCCATATGAGTTGAAGCACGCCCCAAATATATCTGGATCATATGAATATGATTTTGAACTCCTTTCAGATCCATTTGAATGACATAAGTTTGCTCCACACCATTGTTAGAAATTTCCCCTATTGGATCCGTATCAGGTGGGACTATGCGGCAAGCTGCTGAGACTGTTTTACCCAGGTCGTCTGGCCGGCCTCCTCCTCTGTTTGTTGTCCGGGCTCCAAAGAGGTTCTGGGCTGTTGGGGAGTTTGCTCTAACTTTGCCTTCCCTCAAGAGGGAGAAAGAAATTTCTCCGATGCCCCTGTTATCTTCTTTTGATATAAATGGAAGTGGCGAGAAAGATCAGCTTATTGTTTCCTTCAGTGTGGGGTGCTTACGTTATGAGGGACTGAGATCAGCTGCACTCAGTCAAGTCTCCAGCGATTTCTTCGAATGTATGCTTTGTGATCTCTTCGGTGCCGTAACTCGAAGACTTATGTTTTTCATGTGTGGTGCACGACCGGCATATAATATCCGAGCTTGTCCGAATGTACCGTGCATCACACTTGGGTAACCGAACGTTTGCCTAGGGGAACAGTGAGAAATGCTTATGGGAATCAACTTGTTCAGTTCCCCTATAATAACGAGACAGAGCTCAGCCGACCTGTAGAGCTCGCTTTCCGTACTAGGATAGTCCCCGGAATTAAGACTAAGATAGTAGAGCAGATGTCAGTGATGTAAACGTAGATGATGATGTATGTGGTTATGTAAATCCTTTAAGGATAGTCTTTCATCCCGTAGTGTAGGCCTTTGTAACGTGCTGTAATATACTTTTCTTTTAATGAAATTCTTGTTTTTTGCTCATACTTGTTCTTTCTCTGTCATGGATGAAGTACTGATACTGCTTTTTGTCGTAGCTTTAGCCAACAAACTTTTGTTTTGTTTTTTCCGAGCTGAACTGACCACATTTCGCGAACTCTTGCTTTTAGTCGATGAGCCGAGCTCCGGGCCTACTTAACCAACTGGACGGTCGGTTTACTTTTCCGAGCTTGACTAACCGACCCGTGAGCTCGGTCTTTACTTGATGGATTGAGCTTTGAGCCTCCTTTAGTCGACCGAGCTCTCAAGTTATGTTTTCCGAACTGGACTAATCCGACCTGTGAGCTCGGTCTTTAATCCTTGAGTTGATTTCGGAGCTCTCAGCTCTGTATGATTCCGAGGTGCCCTTATCGCCTCTTTCCGATCTCGCAGCCTTTGTTTAATAACGATAAGTCAAATCTTATATCTTTTTAAACGATGAGCAAGTCTGACCTTTATCATGCTCCCATTTGCTTGTACTTTTGAGTCTTTTCATGACTTGCCCCTCTGTTTCCTTGGTATTTACCATGGAGGTGGTGAAGTGGTGAATTTTGCAAGTTGAGTTGTTCTTGCGGGCTAAGTTGGGCTTGTATTATGTAGGTGGCGAATGGGCTTTTGGTTGATGGGCTGTAATCACGGATTTGGCCCTTGACGGATGTGGAGAAGCCCAGCGATCATCTTTTTGCCCCTTTACCTTCTCACCGGTTATTTATCTAACCGTTGAGAGGGTAAACTTCGAGAGTAATTAATGATCGCGCCGCTCCAAGACAAAACTGTTCAGATCCACGTTCCGTCTCATTATTGCCTTTCATCTCGAATTCCTTCTGTCTTCTGAAGAAACTAGCTCTTTTCTGCTCTCTGTCTTCCTGCAACTCCTTCTGCATTTTTCACCCCATTGTGTTCTCAGGTATGCTTCCTTGTTCTTCCATGGCCAGTTCAAAGCTTCCCGATATTGTTAACCTTGAGTCGCATATTACACCCTCCAACATAACTAAGTATATTTCCCAAAGATTTTTAGATACTCCGTTGTATTTCATTCGAGCACCTCTTTCAAATGAAAGGATAGTCCTTCCTTACCCTCCCCCTCCGGGTTTGGTGGATCCCCAAGAGGGTCGTCGTATAGTGTTTTTCTTGAAGCAGAGAGAATTCGGTCTACCGTTTCCTTTTACCCCTTTCTTTATTGAGGTCTTTGAATACTTCGGGGTGACTCCTCGGATGTTATCCCCAAACTCCATCTTGTTCATGTCCTGTTTTGAGTCTATCTGCCTGAGTTGGGGTTTTACACCCACGGCCTGTCTGTTTGTCACTTTTTTCCGTCTGGTTAGGGCGGTTCAAAATTTCTATTATTTTTCCCCCCGTACTGGGTTATCTCTTTTCACGGGGTACAAGGACTCCATAAAGGGATGGGTGGAGAACTTCCTTGTGGCGGAGTTAAAATTAGGGTCCGCCCGTACGTGGGAGGTGGATCTAAGTTGGGGGGAGATCTTTCCGGGTTGCAACGAGCTGCCCCAATTGAGTCTTATTGAGCAGGTCGGGCTGCTTCGACTGACTTCCGTGGATAGGAAGTATGACGTCGAGAAGTGTATGTTCGCGTCCAATCTTAGGGATATCCGGGACACGGGTATAATGCCTTGTCTGACTATTCTGTTTCTTCTTTGCTCATAATATCGGGAAGTATGCTGATTCTTTATAATTTCGTTTCTTTTGCAGCTTCTAAGGTAAAAATGGATGACACCAAGTTCCCCAAGAACTTTGTCCTGTCTTGGGATAATATGCATGCCATTTTCGATGTCTTTGGGGATGGGCGTTCAGTGACTGAGATTGCTGCGGAGATGGTTCAAGCTGCTTCCTCCAAGAAGGTTAGCCGACCTCCCGCCAAAGCTTCTTCTAGAGCTTCGAAGCCGAGCTCTCGTGGCACCAAGTCATCTCGGCTGTCTAGCCGAGGTGGATCGAGCTCAACTTCGAGGCCTGCTGAAGGGTCTAGATCTGCTCCAGCCTCCTCAGAGGTCGTGAGGGAAGCCTCCCTAGCTATTGTGGAGCAGACCCAAGGTGCTGAACAAGTGGAGCAGGGTATTGCCCATTCTCCTGGGGGTGTGCCAGGGGGAAAGTCTAAGTCCCCTGCTACTGAAGACAAGGAGGCCTCTGGGACAGGGATGGAGATCATCCTCCTAGATGACCAAATCTCAGAGGTTTCTGCTCAAGATGCCCCTGCCCCTGCGAGGACTGAGCCTGAGGGATCTGAGGGCATTTTATCAAAGACCGGGGACAAGCGTCCAGCCCCCTCCGGAACATCTGCCCCGTCTCCTGCTCGGAAAAAGTCCAGGACTGCTGCAGGATCTTCTCCAGCTCTTCCTCCCATTGGGAAGGAGAAAGGTGTTTCTGTTATGCCTTCGTTATCTCTTACTGACAACGTTCTGAACGCGTCAGGAATTACTTCCGAGTCTCTGGCCAGTGCTGTTGCCGAACTTCTCCGGGAGCAAATGTTCGGTGGAATCACAGAGGCCTCGGATCCACGCCTTCTTGCTCTGACTGGTCTCTTAGCCAGCTCTACCAAGGAGCAAGCATCCTTCCGATCTCGCTCTCGTGAGGAGCTCGGATCCACGATCAGGGAAATGCTTCTGATGGTAAATTACTTTTTTCACTTCTTTTTAGTTTGCTTTGTTTCCTTTTCTTGACAGTTGTTCTTCCGTACTAGGTGACTGGCCTCTTTATGGAGGTGGACGTCTGTGATCGCTCCCTCCAGGAGTCTGTAGACCGCCGGATTGAAGAGGCGCGTCTGGAGGAGAACTTATCTGCAACCAATGACGTGAGGTGATACGGATCCAATAGGACAAATTTCTAACAATGGTGTGGAGCAAACTTATATCATTCCAATGGATCCAAGAGTAGTTCAAAATCATATTCATATAATCCATATATATTTGGGGCGTGCTTTAATTCATATGGGACAGATTTGGTGCAACACTTGCAATCATAGGCTGAGGGAGCCTAATCAAACCTATGGGCTAAAACTACATAAAGGAAAGCCTAAAGTGAAGATCAAGTAAGGCTTTTGTGAAGATTCAACTTTGTTATGATGGGCTTGCTAGTTTTATTATTTAAACACTTGTTTTATTTTAGTTTTGTTTGGGCTTGTATTTTGGCCATATTTTATCTTTTAAGTTTTAGAGTGTTGGGCCATGTTGTGGGCTTATATTTTAATACGTATGTGTTATTTTAGTGTGTGATTAGGCTTGGGTCTTATGTGTTTAAGTCAGGCCCAAGAAGAGTGTCTTAGGGTTTTATTTGTTTTTCTCCTTACTATATAAGGATAAGAAACAATTGTAAGAGGCAGCTTTTAATCAAAACTTTTCAGAATTTCTTTCATGCCTTTGGCGTGTATTGCTTTGAGTGAGAGTGAGGATTTGCTTTCATCAATTGCACCAGGAATCTTGGCTAACTTATCAACTATTCGTTGTGGCGTTTGTCGGATTCTCATCTAAATCCTTCGATCATTGGTGTTTCAGCTTCTCTAAGTTTGGGGTGCCATAGGAGGTGGGTTTATCAGATCTTTGGATTCCGTATCTACTTGTGCATGTGAGTTTGAGGCTTGTGCCATAGGGTTCCGCGTCAGTTGGTATCAGAGCCAAAAGTGAGGTAAATTCTTATTTATCTTAGGATCTAGGGTTTTTGAGTTTTCCTTTGTCTTTCTTGTTGATTTCGGTGAAAGCTTTTGTATCCATGGCTGCACCTTCTTGATTATTAATCTAAAAAAAAAAATTGAAAGCAAAAAAAAAAAAAAAAAAAATCGCCTTTGCCTTATTTACCTTGATCTGGCCGAAATTGTGATATACTTCCTTTTTCGTCCATATTGCCTTACCTATTTCAATTGATTGCAGTAAATTATAGGAATCAATTTTGAATTTTAAATTTTGAATTGGGTTGAATCCAGATTATGAGATAAAAGAAATTCTGCCTATTGCCTAAAGTGCACATTTAAGGCAATTGCATCTACATTGATTTGATGTCAAATCCTTCTTTTAACACCAGAATTTTCGTCCATGTCTCTGATCTGAGAGAAATTTACATTTTTTTTTCTGATTGTATTTGCAGTGTTTTGATACTTTCCTTTTTGGGTAGATTTAATTAGATCCATATTTAATTTGCTTTGAAGTGAATTAATTTCAAACTTTTGTCCAGGTTCGTTTTTATTTGAATTCAAAGTTTCTTTTTTGATTTAAACTTGCTTTTGCTTCCTTGACATTGCTGGAGTATTGTTTGCTTAGGTCTATACTCTAGGTGATATTTTCAAGTAGCACAAAACCTAGTTCGTGTGTTACTTTCCAAATTGTCAGTGTCTTCTTTCTAGTTTTTGCGCGCTTCGTTCTTTCTTTAGGTTTTCTTTTTTTTGTTTCATTAAACGCACCTTGTGGTTAGTTGGTTGACCTTAGTTTCTGAAGTGCAATTGAAGAATCAGCAAAAGAGTGGTAAGTGTGCAAACACTTGAGTTCTTTCTTTTCTAACACAATATTTGCTAGTTCTCTTTGTTCTTTGTTGATTAAAGGTAGGATGAGTAAAGATCAGAATGTCTCACCAGCGTCCACTTCTACAAGAATACCTCAAAGAACTCATAATTGCAATAATGACTGTGATGATTCGGATGTGTTTGTTAATAATGTGTTGCTTGCTGCACATTGTGAGATGCTTGTTGCTAGGCGTGCTCTGAATATGCAGGTTAAGGAAGAAAGCCTGAAACAACGAGAAAACATATTTCACACTAGGTGTTTGGTTAATGGAAAAGTGTGTACTGTCATTATTGATGGAGGTAGTTGTGCAAATGTGGCTAGTGTGTATATGGTGGAGAAATTGGGCTTGACTTCTATTAAACACCCTAAGCCATACAGATTGCAATGGTTGAACGATTGTGGTGAGGTCAGAGTTACACGCCAGGTGGTTATACCATTTTCTATTGGTAGGTATAAGGATGAGATCTTGTGCGATGTGGTACCTATGCAGGCAAGCCATATATTGTTGGGTAGGCCGTGGCAATATAATAGAAAGGTGCAACATGATGGGCTCAATAACAAGTACTCCTTCACTCATGAAGGACAGAAGCTTATACTCGCTCCTTTATCACCTCAAGAGGTATATGCCGATCACATAAAAATGCTGGAGAGGGAGAGGGAGGCTTCGGCCTTGGCTACAAAGGTGAGTGAGAGCTTGAGTTCTGTGGAAAAAATGAGAGAAAAGAGTGAGTTTGAGGGTAACGAGGCTGGAAAAGAATCAAGACTAGTTCAAGGAGGGAAGATGGAGAAAGAAAAGGAGAAACAAGAGGCTAAAGTTCCAATGTCAACTTCCATAGAGATTCAAATTGAAGAGGAAGTTGTAATGCATGCATCTAATGTAGTTGTTCTAGAAAATTCCATTAATGAGCTTATAGAAGAGGTTGTGAATGATGGTGGACATAGGGAGCACATGATTGATGAGGTGGAGGAGGTGAATAAGACTGTTTTGGAAGTTGTAGAAGAGAATGGGTCACATCCACATGATCTTTCTATGACTAATATTTTTATGTCTAGTTCATTTGTTCTTGATGTGCAGGTTGTTGATGAAAACATCCATGATGAAAGTTTTATACTATTTCCACCTATTCAAAAGGAGGTCTTTGAAGATACATGGGTGCCTAAAGCTTTCCTTCTTGACATAAATATCAACAAGATTCGAGAACGAATCTTTTCTAAAGAAAGAGGGAATGATACGGATCCAATAGGACAAATTTCTAACAATGGTGTGGAGCAAACTTATATCATTCCAATGGATCCAAGAGTAGTTCAAAATCATATTCATATAATCCATATATATTTGGGGCGTGCTTTAATTCATATGGGACAGATTTGGTGCAACACTTGCAATCATAGGCTGAGGGAGCCTAATCAAACCTATGGGCTAAAACTACATAAAGGAAAGCCTAAAGTGAAGATCAAGTAAGGCTTTTGTGAAGATTCAACTTTGTTATGATGGGCTTGCTAGTTTTATTATTTAAACACTTGTTTTATTTTAGTTTTGTTTGGGCTTGTATTTTGGCCATATTTTATCTTTTAAGTTTTAGAGTGTTGGGCCATGTTGTGGGCTTATATTTTAATACGTATGTGTTATTTTAGTGTGTGATTAGGCTTGGGTCTTATGTGTTTAAGTCAGGCCCAAGAAGAGTGTCTTAGGGTTTTATTTGTTTTTCTCCTTACTATATAAGGATAAGAAACAATTGTAAGAGGCAGCTTTTAATCAAAACTTTTCAGAATTTCTTTCATGCCTTTGGCGTGTATTGCTTTGAGTGAGAGTGAGGATTTGCTTTCATCAATTGCACCAGGAATCTTGGCTAACTTATCAACTATTCGTTGTGGCGTTTGTCGGATTCTCATCTAAATCCTTCGATCATTGGTGTTTCAGCTTCTCTAAGTTTGGGGTGCCATAGGAGGTGGGTTTATCAGATCTTTGGATTCCGTATCTACTTGTGCGTGTGAGTTTGAGGCTTGTGCCATAGGGTTCCGCGTCACGAGGGGTAATCTGGTAGCCGCTCGGGAGCAGATCCAGTCCCTCCAGGTGGAGTTGCATTCTGCGCTGGAGGCCTTTAAAAAGGCTGATGAGAAGGCGGCTGAGTCAGCAGAGCAGACCAAGTCTTTAGAAGCAGAGCTGTCTCAGGCTCGCAGGGTTCTCCAAGCGTCTGATGAGAGGGCAGCTGCAGTGGAGGTTCGTTGTAAAGAAGTTTTGGAGCAGCTGTCCTCTATGACGGAGGCCCTTAACGAAAGGGATGAGGCCGTGAGGCAAAAAGCTGAGGTCCAGCAACAATATGAGGCCTTAAAGGCTGATTTTGAAGAGCTTCAAGCTCAGCTGAAGGAAGTGAAGGCTCAGGAGGAAATGGCCCTAGCTCGGGTGAAGGTCCTTGAGCAGGAATTGAGTACGAGCTCTGATCGTATCAGAGACCTGGCTTCATCGGCTGAAGAGCTCAAGCTTCGCCATCAACAGCTCAACCATGAAGTCAGGGCCCTGGAAAGTAAGTGCTTAGCCCTGCTCAAGGTAGTAAAACATGGTGAGGACAAGGCTTCGCTGGTGCGCGAACAATGTATAGCGGAGTATCAGGAGTCTGACGAGCTGAAAAGGAAGATCGAGCAGGCCTGTGAGGCTCACCTTTAGGACTATAAGGACTCTTCTGAGTTCAAGGAATTTGTAGCTGAGGCCTGTGAAGCACATCTCGATGAATATAAAGCTTCTGGTGAAATGAAAGCGGCTATTCTTAAGAAAGCCTTCCGTATGTATGTGACCGGCTACAATCGCGGTTTAAGAGAAGCCAGACACGCTCCTGATACTCCTTTGGCCGAGCTTCGCAAGTACGAAGCGGACTCAGATGGCGAGCCAGTGCTGTATGGGGAGGATGATTTCCCTATGCCCCGAGGAGATTGCCGGAGGGACATATGCCGGCCAGCTGAGTCTCCCTCAGAGGGATCCGAGCTAGAGGGGGAGGACGTGGAAGTCCTTGGGTCAGAGGAAGATGACCCTGACTCTGAGAAGGAAGACCTCCACCTTGGGTCAGAGGTTGCCCCTGTTGTTAATGTTGAGAACTCTGATCCAAGGGATACCGAGCTTTCAGATGTGGCTGTAAATAGAAATAATGCAGGCGAGGATGTTCCTACTAATGTAAGTCCTTTAAGGACTATTTATCCTCCCACCTCGCCAGAGAGATAAATTGTAACAGCTATCTTAATGAAATATCAGTTTTCTTCTTAAACTGCTCTTATTTTTCATATATCTTGGAATTTATCTCGACTTTTCATATTTATAATGTACACTACGTGTTCTCATTCATAAGCTCCGAATTGATCTTAAGTTGCGAGCTCAGCTCTTAGCTAATAGTCTTGAGAGATCAAATCTCATACCTTTTAATGGCGACTAGCATGTCTGTTTTTTGCTTTTAGCCTTTCCTTCTTGGCTGTGAATTTGGATGTCTGTTCCCCATAAACTGATTTTGGAGTATAGCCTTTTTCTCCTTCATTTTTCCTCTTACAGGTTTCTTCGTTTATGAGCCTTTTGAAAGAGGGAGCCCGGCCTTTTGTTTTGGCCTTCATACCTTAGGCTTTTGAGGATGCAAAGTCTATCCGAGCTGGGAGCTCGACCTTGAGCTTAATATAGGTCTATCCGAGCTGGGAGCTCGACATTTTGCCCGATAGCCAAACTTTTAGCGTTAGCGTCTGTTTCGAGGTCGGCGCTTCTTGGTTATTGTGCCCCGAACCTCTTCAGGAGGTCGGAACATGATTTTGCCTTGGTAGCTCTGGGCTCCTCTCTTTTTTGTGAGGTCGGAACTGTATTTTATAAGTTGTCCCTGCATATGATATGGGAAATTTTCATTTTGGGAGGCTCTTAAGTCCTTCTCCGACCATTTTTCAGGAGATCTTTATGAGACTCTGGCTGTTTTTGTTCCGGGGTGACCTCGGGGCCCCGCCGGCAGTTTTTTGTTTTGTTTTCCCCGGAGTTCTAGGGGATCCCGGTCTTCATGCTCCGGGAGGCATCTTTAAGATCCTCTCCGGCCGTTCCGGGGTGACCTCGGGGCCCGCCGGCAGTTTTTTGTTTTGTTTTCCCGGGAGTTCTAGGGGATCCCGGTCTTCATGCTCCGGGAGGCATCTTTAAGATCCTCTCTGGCCGTTCCGGGGTGACCTCGGGGCCCCGCCGGCAGTTTTTTGTTTTGTTTTCCCGGGAGTTCTAGGGGATCCCGGTCTTCATGCTCCGGGAGGCATCTTTAAGATCCTCTCCGGCCGTTCCGGGGTGACCTCGGGGCCCCGCCGGCAGTTTTTTATTTTGTTTTCCCGGGAGTTCTAGGGGATCTCGGTCTTCATGCTCCGGGAGGCATCTTTAAGATCCTCTCCGGCCGTTCCAGGGTGACCTCGGGGCCCCGCCGGCAGTTTTTTGTTTTGTTTTCCCGGGAGTTCTAGGGGATCCCGGTCTTCATGCTCCGGGAGGCATCTTTAAGATCCTCTCCGGCCGTTCCGGGGTGACCTCGGGGCCCCGCCGGCAGTTTTTTGTTTCTTCTTGAGGTGTTTGCACAAGATTCAGGCTCATTGGCCTTACTGTCGCTTCGTCATCTCAGCTGGTTTTGTGCCTAACTGAGGTCTTGTTTCAAGGGATCTTTCTGAGCCCTGTTCTTTCTTTTTCATGGAGGAATGTTATTCTTTTTCATGGAGGAATGTTATTCTTTTTCATGGAGGAATGTTATTCATACAGATAATTCATATTTGTATAAATAATATTTTATTTACTCATATTTGTCAAAATACAATGTTTTTCTTTACAAATATTTCAGGGGAAATACCTTTTTAGGTGCTGGATGTTCCAAGCGTGGGGCTCGGGGTTTCCTTGCATATCTTCAATTCGGTATACCCCTGGCTTGACCACTTTTGTCACCTTGAAAGGACCTTCCCAGGTCGGTACTAACTTGCCCGCTGCTGCTCTTTTTCCTGTAGCTTCCAGGTTTCTTAAGGTCAGGTCTCCCACTTTTAAGCTTCTTTCTCTGACCTTTTGGTTGTAATATCTCGCTGCTCGTTGTTGATAAGCGGCAGTTCGGACTTGGGCTTCTTCCCTGACTTCCTCAAGAGCATCCAGGTTGCTTCTTAACTTATCCTCATTAGTATTCTCACTAACGAATTGGACTCGATGAGTGGGGATCTGCAATTCAACCGGGACTACGGCTTCTGTGCCATAAGCAAGTGCAAACGGTGTTTCTTTAGTGGGCGCTCTGGGAGTGGTTCGGAGTGCCCATAGTATGCTATTGAGTTCTTCTGCCCAATTCTCCTTTGCGCCATCCAGCCGTTTCTTTAATCCTTGAAGGATAGCTCTGTTAGTGACTTCTGTTTGGCCATTAGTCTGAGGATGAGCCACGGAGGAGAACTTATGCCATATGCCCATGTTCGTCGTGAAGGCTCTGAAAATGCTGCAGTCAAATTGTCTGCCGTTGTCTGAGATAAGTACTCTAGGTATGCCAAATCTGCAGATGATA
Source organism: Manihot esculenta (assembly GCF_001659605.2). NCBI lineage: Eukaryota > Viridiplantae > Streptophyta > Magnoliopsida > Malpighiales > Euphorbiaceae > Manihot > Manihot esculenta. Next base: position 14,404,423 of record NC_035170.2, read on the forward strand.
TGTCCCCATACGAAATCTATCATCTTGCGAGCTGTGATTGTGGCTATTGCTTCTGCCTCTGGCCATTTCGAGAAGTATTCCACAGCCACCACTACGAATTTCCTTTGCCCCGTAGTCTTGGGGAAAGGTCCCAGGATGTCGATTCCCCATTGTGAGAAAGGCCATGGACTGGATATGCTTGCTTGAGGAGTGGCAGGGGTTCTGATGGCGTTGGCAAATCTCTGACATATGTCGCACCTCCGGACAAACTCTTCTGCTTCTTTTTTAACAGTGGGCCAGTAGTACCTTTGCCTGAATATTTTGTTGGCTAATGTCCCTGCTCCCTCGTGAGCCCCACATAGGCCTCTATGTATTTCCTCCATTACCTTTGCAGCTTCTTCCGGACTCACACATCGGAGCCATGGGTTGGACTTCCCTTTTCTATATAAGGTTCCCCTTATTGCTTGGTAGTTGGCAGCACGAGCTGCTATCTTTCTGGCTTCATCTTTATCTTCGGGGAGCTTACCCTCCTCTAAGTATCTCAGGTATGGGGTCATCCAAGTTGGGCTCTGTTCTACCTGCAGTACCGTGTTCGTCTTTTTAAAAGCAGGTGTACGGACATGCTGTATATATACTTCATCGGGAAGCTGTTCTAACTCCTCTTTGGTCAATCGACTAAGCAGGTCTGCTTTCTCATTTTCATCCCGAGGTATTCTTTGAAATCTGACGATAACTCCCCGACCTGTGAGCTCGGCTTCTATAGTCTTTACTTTATCAAGATAGTTCTGCATGATGGGGTCCCTAGCCTGATATACTCCCGTCACCTGGTTGATCACCAATTGAGAGTCGCTATTCACCTCGAGGTCGGTTACCCCTACCTCCGAAGCTACCAACATTCCGTTTACCAGGGCTTCATATTCGGCCATATTGTTAGAAGCCGTAAATTCTAGACGCAAGGCATAACATACTTTAAAACCTTCTGGCCCCTTAAGCATTATCGCAGCGCCACTACCCTCAGCACCTGATGCTCCGTCTACATACAGCTTCCAGCTAAATTCTTGGGGGGGCTCTCTCTCTTCCCCCTTTCTTGATATCTCTGAGGATGATCCTCCTTTCTCCTCATTGAATGCGCACTCCGCTATGAAGTCAGCCAGAGCTTGGGATTTTATGGCTGTTCGAGGTCGGTACTCTAGATAGTAAGGGCTAATTTCTACAGCCCATGCCAACATCCGCCCTGAAGTTTTCGGCCTATGTAGAATCTTCTTTAAGGGTTGGTCTGTCATCACGACTCCTTGGTGGCCTTCTAGATAAACTCTGAATTTCCGGACTGCTAGCAATAAGGCGTAAGCCAATTTTTCAATGTTCGAATATCTGACCTCAGTGTCTCTGAGTACCTTGCTAACGTAGAAAACAGGTTTCTGTTCTTCTTCTTCCACCCTTACTAGCACTGCGCTGACTGCTTGTTCTGAGGCCGCCAGATATATCAGAAGTTCTTCTCCTTTTATGGGACTGCTGAGCACATGAGGCGAGCTAAGATACTTCTTAAGCTCTATGAAGGCTTTTTGGCAATCTTCTGTCCATTCGAAATTCGGTACTTTCCTCAACTTTTTGAAGAATGGCAAGCACTTTTCTGCCGACCTCGACATGAATCGGTTAAGCGTTACTACTCTCCCGGTTAGTCTCTGAACATCTCTTACATAGGTCGGTTCTGGCATATTCAGTATGGCTTCCACTTTCTCCGGATTGGGCTCGATGCCTTTACCACTCACCATGTACCCCAAAAATTTTCCTCCCCTAATGAAGAAGGCACATTTTGCTGGGTTCAACTTCATTCTGTATTGATCTAACACCCCAAATATCTCCCTCAAATCTGCTATGTGTTGTTGGAAAGTTGAACTTTTGACCACCATATCGTCCACATACACTTCCAAATTTCTACCGATCTGGTTTTTGAAGATTTTATTCATCAACCTCTGATAAGTTGCCCCGGCATTTCTTAATCCAAAGGGCATAGCCCTATAACAGTAAGTTCCATCTTCAGTTATAAATGAGGTCTTTTCCTCATCCGACCTTTCCATTGGGATTTGATGATAACTCGACATAGCATCCAAAGAAGACATATAATCAAAACCGGCCGTTGAGTCGACCATTTTATTAATATCAGGGAGGGGGTAACAATCTTTAGGGCAGGCCTTATTTAGGTCGGTAAAATCTATACACATCCTGACGCGGAACCCTATGGCACTTAATCCTCAAACCCCGTCGCACCTCTGATATAGATTCCAAGAACGTGGATAAACCACCCTCTATAGCACCCTAAGCTTAGCGAAGCTAGAACACTAATAACGGAAGGATTTTGTAGAACGGATCAGAAGAACGCCACAATCGAAATTGATAAGTTGGTCTGATTCGTGATGCAATCAATGAAAGAAGCAAACTCTCACTCTCTCAAAGAAGGCCGAAATTTGCATAAAGCAAATCTGAATTAAATTTGTCAAAAAAACAAAAAAAGTGTCTGATATAAGAATTTAAGGCCTTATTTATAGTGTAAGGCAAAAACCTAAACCTAGTTGGAAAAGGAAAACAAATACTAAGTCAGAATTCCTATCCCAACAGGGAAACAAGCTAAAATAACAAAAATAACTGCCAAGTCTTTAAAAACCAACCACATTCTCGTATGCCTCAATAGTTCCAGCAGAAACCACAACCTCAGGGACGAAACCACAACCTGCTTATGGTTCGGGCTGATTCTCCACTATCTTCCTCCATGATGTGCTCCAAAATTAACTTCCACAAAACACAAAAGTATCTTCGGCTAACTGAATGTCGCGAGCGCGACTTTGATAATGGTAGCGAGCGCTACAAATCTTCAATTTGCTTCTGCTTCATCCATGCATACACCCAGCAACGTAATCAGCTTCGAATGACCTTCAAGTTCCTTCTCGCACTTATCCCTAGCAATTTCAGTCATCTCTCTTGTAATAAATTCTTGAATATGCAATCCAAGAGTAACGCCGTACTTCCTTGCTTTATTCCTTGTCAATGGTCCTTGTTGTAGCTCCAAGGGATCCTTGCCTTGCTTCCCATGCTGGTTCACATCATTCTCCCCTTCTTTAAAAAGATTTGTCCTCAAATCTGCATCGTCATAAGGAGACAAATCAGAAACATTAAAAGTGGCACTAACACCATACTCACCAGGCAAGTCAATCTTATAAGCATTGTCATTGATCTTCTCCAAGACTTGAAATGGACCATCACCACGCGCATCCAGCTTATTCTTCCTTTGATGTGGGAACCTCTCCTTGCGAAAATGCACCCAAACCCACTCTCCAGGAGCAAACACCATCTTCTTGCGACCCCTATTCGCAATATCAGCATACGTCTTGTTTTTTTTCTCCATGTTAGCTCGTGCTTTCTCATGCAAAGCTTTCACCAAGTCAGCTTTCTTCTCTCCATCTAAACTTACAAGTTCATTAGAAGGTAATGGCAAAAGATCAAGAACAGTTAGTGGATTAAAGCCATAAACTAGCTCAAATGGCGAATAACCTGTAGAAGAATGAATAGAACGATTATAAGCAAATTCAATAAAAGGTAAACAATCTTCCCAAGTAGCCAAATTCTTACCCACTATAGATCGCAATAACGTACCAAGAGTACGATTCACAACTTCAGTTTGCCCATCTGTTTGTGGATGACAAGTAGTAGAGAATAAAAGCTTAGTTCCTAGTCTACTCCACAAAACACGCCAAAAATGGGACAAGAACTTTGTATCCCTATCAGAAACAATAGTCCGAGGCACTCCATGTAAGCGCACAACATTGCGAAAGAACAAATCAGCAACAACTTTCGCATCATCAGCTTTATGACATGCAATGAAATGTGCCATCTTACTAAACCTATCAACCACCACAAAAATACTATCTCTACCTCTCTTAGTTCTAGGCAAACCAAGCACAAAATCCATGCTAATATCAATCCAAGGAGAACTAGGTACAGGCAATGGCATATAAAGACCATGAGGCATAGACTTAGATTTCACCTGTCTACATGCAATACAAGCAGAACATAACTTCCCAACATCCTTACGCATAGATGGCCAATAAAAATGCTCAAACAGAATATCATAAGTCTTAGACACACCAAAATGCCCCATTAAACCACCACAATGAGATTCCAAAACAAGCAATTCACGCATGGAACATCTGGGCACACATAATTTATTTCCCTTAAATAAATATCCCTCATGCCTATAAAATGAATTAAAAGCTCCTTGTTCACATGCAACATAAACATTGCCAAAATCAACATCACCAACATACAAGTTCTTAATATACTCAAATCCAAGCAACTTAGAACTCAAAACAGAAAGTAATGTATATCTCCTAGACAACGCATCAGCAACAACGTTATCTTTACCTTGCTTGTACTTAATCACATATGGAAATCTCTCAATTCGTTCGATCCACTTACCATGCCGTTTGTTCAACTTACCTTGGCCCTTCAAATGCTTGAGGGATTCATGGTCAGTATAAATCACGAACTCCTTTGGCAGCAAGTAATGCTCCCACACGTCCAACGCCCTCACCAAAGCATGTAACTCCTTGTCATATGTAGAATAACTCAGTTGTGCACCATTGAGTTTTTCACTAAAATATGCTATTGGCTTCTTCTCTTGCATCAGCACAGCCCCAATACCTACACCAGAAGCATCACATTCAATCTCAAAAATTGAATCAAAATTAGGCAAAGCTAAGACAGGTGCATATGTCAACTTCCCTTTCAAATTCTCAAACGCCTTTTGCTGCTCTTCTCCCCACTGAAATCCAACCTCCTTTTTGATAATGCTAGTGAGTGGTGCTGCAATGGTAGAAAAATCCTTCACGAATCTTCTATAGAAACTTGCTAGCCCATGGAAGCTCCTCACTTCAGTCACATTCTTAGGAACAGGCCATTCCTTTATAGCTTTCACTTTCTCTTCATCAACTTCTAATCCCTGTGCACTCACAACAAAGCCAAGAAAAACAAGCCTATCCATGCAAAATGTGCATTTCTTAAGCTTGGCATATAAGTTTTCTGTTCTCAAAGCTTCCAACACTATCCTAACATGCTCTAAATGCTCATCTAATGTCTTACTATAGATCAGAATGTCATCAAAATAAACAACAACAAATCTGCCCAAATAAGCTCTCAAAACATGGTTCATTAATCTCATAAATGTACTCGGTGCATTAGACAACCCAAAAGGCATTACTAACCACTCATATAGGCCATATTTTGTTTTAAAAGCTGTTTTCCACTCATCCCCAGGTTTCATACGAATTTGATGATATCCACTCATAAGATCAATTTTAGTAAAATACCTTGCACCATGTAACTCGTCCAACATGTCGTCAAGTCGTGGAATGGGATGTCGATACTTCACCGTGATCTTATTTACAGCCCTACAATCGACACACATCCTCCACGTGCCATCTCTCTTTGGTACCAGCAAAACAGGAACGGCACAAGGGCTTAAGCTCTCTCTAATCAAGCCTTTCTCCAACAGCTCCTCCACTTGTCATTGCATCTCCTTGGTCTCCATTGGGTTACTTCGATATGCTGGTCTATTTGGAATCGTCGAACCAGGTATGAAGTCGATTTGGTGTTCAACTCCCCTTAATGGCGGTAAACCACTAGGCAGCTCCTCTGGAAACACATCTTGAAAATCCTGCAACATAGACACAAAACTAGAAGGCAAATGGTCAAGTGAAACATCAACATTAGTAAACAAAGTTTCTTTATATCTAATGAGCAATAACGGCTGCTCGTTAGATATTGCAAATTTAAGCTCTCTTGGTTTCGCATAAAAAGTTTGTTTCACCTTTCCTTGGTTTTCTCTCACCAATGGGCCATTTATTTGATTATTTTCTTTTCTGGCCTCCTTTCCCAATTTCTTCTCACATTCACTCTCCTTATCATGTTCTCTCGCACTTCCCTTAATTTTTAAAGTAGCACCCCTTTTGGTCGAATCTTGCTTTGCTTTTTCATGCATCTTCCGATGATCTTCATACACCTCCAACGGTGATAATGGTACAAGAGTAACCAGCTTTCCTTCATAGGTAAATGTGTACCTATTTGAATACCCATCATGCTGCGCCTTCCTATCAAATTGCCATGGTCTTCCTAACAACATATGGCCAGCTTGCATAGGAACTACATCACACAACACTCCATCTTTATACCAGCCTATAGAGAATGGTATCTTCACTTGTTTAGTAACCTTCACCTCTCCACTATCATTAAACCATTGTAGTCTATATGGATGTGGATGTTTTAAACAAGTCAATTTCAGCTTCTCCACCATTGTCTCACTTGCAGCATTGGTGCAACTACCACTGTCAATGATGAGCATACAAACTTTACCCTCAACTAAACATCTAGTATAAAATATGTTATCTCGTTGCTCTAGACCTTCTTCTTTCACTTGCATATTCAAAGCACGCCTAGCAACTAACATATCACCACGTTCAGCAACCAACGCATTCTCAACTTCTTCTTCACACTCATCAACATCATCAAGCATATCATTCATATCATTATTATCACCATCACTATGGTCAGAATCAGAAACTAAACCCCCATCATCAGTAGCAATCATAACTCTCCTATTTGGACATTGAGATGCAATATGCCCATTTCCTAAACATTTGAAACACTTAATATTTCTACTAGGAGTAGTATTAGGAATACCTGACTGCTGCTTATTTGAACCTCCATTCATCCCTTTTCCACTTGTAGGTGGAGGATTGCTCCTTTGGAAGGAATTCTTGAAATCTCCACCTTTTGAGGGCAAATCATTTGAAGACCCCTTAAAGGTTGAACTACTTCCTCCCACATTCTGGAACTTCCCATATTTGGTGGAGCTCTTGTTCTTGATTTTCCTTTCAATCTTCATGGCCTTCTCAACTAACTCTTCCATGGAATTGTAATCATACATTTCCAGCTCACTTGCAATGTTGGAATTTAGACCTCCCAGAAATCTGGACATTAGCCTGTGTTCATCCTCCTCAATGTCAGCCCTGGCCATGGTCATCTCCATCTCCTTGTGGTATTCTTCAACACTCTTACCACCTTGGACCAGTCTTGCCAACCTATTATACAAATCCCTATAGTAATGAGAAGGAACAAACCTTATTCTCATTAAGTCTTTCAAGGCCTCCCACTCCGGCACGGGTCGCAATCCTTTTCCTCTTCTACTAGACTTGAGTTGATCCCACCAGAATGTAGCATATCCCCTAAATTCCACGGCTGCGATATGGGACTTCTTTTCTTCTGAGTAATTATGACACTCAAAAATTTGTTCCACCTTTCGCTCCCATTCAATGTATTCTTCCGCATTGTTATTCCCTTTAAATTCGGGTACCTTCATCTTGATGGAACTAAGGTCATTGTCAGTCACAATTTGGTAGTTTTCAGCCACCTCTTCCTGATCACCTCGACCTCCTCTTGCTGCTCTCCTAATGACCTCCTCTTCGCCTCCCCTTGGTAAGATTCGTTGTGGTAATCTCACTGGAGGTGCGGGCTGTTGAACCCTCTCCCTCATCATTAGATTCATGTTCTCTTGTAGGGTGGCCATCATTCTTGCCATCTCTTCCATCTTCTCATTACTTTGCTGCATATATGTCTCAAAATTGCTAGAAATTGAAGCAACATCTTTACCATTCCCACTAGTCATGACCACAACAGAGAAACTCACAAGAAACAATTAGTAACTGAAAGAAAGAATTCACAAGTGTTTCGCTCTTACCTCACTATTGCTGATTCTTCGATTGCACTTCAGAACCAAGGTTCACTCACCAATCTGCCAAGTACGTTCAAAAAGGTAGGATCCTAATCCCTAGACACCTAGAAGACAACTTGACAAGTATCCGGAGGCAGCACAAGAACGTTTGCACTACACGATTGAAAACTAAGTATCGAAACAAACAAATGATACTCAGCAATGTAATGGAATTTCAACGCTAGCTCAAAAACAAAATAGAAACAAGAGGGCAATAAAATAGACAATTCTGGTCAGAATGTATCAAAACCAACTCGCTCTTGGTAAGCTGATTTATGGACCTAAATCTTCTACCCCAAACGCTGGTTTGAAGACACCCCAAGAATGCTACTATACTATGCAATTTGAAATAAAAGAACAGCAGCCCCTCAATGGTGGAAAAAAAATCTGAAGCAAAATTTTCACTTAATTGTAACCCACCTAGAACTGATCCTTAATACTTAAATAGCAAGACTAAAAAGAAAATTTTTTTGTTGGAGCAAATTTTTTTTTTTTTTTTTTTTTTTTTTTTTCACTATCCCCTTGCTTGGGTCTCAAACAACACCACACGAAATTCTTGAGTGTGTATCAAAAAAAATTCACTAACAGATTCAGTTCGAAGGGAAATAATGGCTGCTAAAAGAAACCGAATTGCCAAATAACAAAATAGCAAGCAACACAATGATTTTGGATGGACAATCCAGGACCTAACAATTGGAATCGAATTGAACAGAAACGAATTGAAGACAATGAACCCTAACGAAATTCGAAACTAAGATACCAAAAAAACGAAAATATAACACAGCCCTAGAAAGACAGATAGATAAAGATTTACCTGTTGTTGGCTTTGATACCAAATGACGCGGAACCCTATGGCACTTAATCCTCAAACCCCGTCGCACCTTTGATATAGATTCCAAGAACGTGGATAAACCACCCTCTATAGCACCCTAAGCTTAGCGAAGCTAGAACACTAATAACGGAAGGATTTTGTAGAACGGATCAGAAGAACGCCACAATCGAAATTGATAAGTTGGTCTGATTCGTGATGCAATCAATGAAAGAAGCAAACTCTCACTCTCTCAAAGAAGGCCGAAATTTGCATAAAGCAAATCTGAATTAAATTTGTCAAAAAAACAAAAAAAGTGTCTGATATAAGAATTTAAGGCCTTATTTATAGTGTAAGGCAAAAACCTAAACCTAGTTGGAAAAGGAAAACAAATACTAAGTCAGAATTCCTATCCCAACAGGGAAACAAGCTAAAATAACAAAAATAACTGCCAAGTCTTTAAAAACCAACCACATTCTCGTATGCCTCAATAGTTCCAGCAGAAACCACAACCTCAGGGACGAAACCACAACCTGCTTATGGTTCGGGCTGATTCTCCACTATCTTCCTCCATGATGTGCTCCAAAATTAACTTCCACAAAACACAAAAGTATCTTCGGCTAACTGAATGTCGCGAGCGCGACTTTGATAATGGTAGCGAGCGCTACAAATCTTCAATTTGCTTCTGCTTCATCCATGCATACACCCAGCAACGTAATCAGCTTCGAATGACCTTCAAGTTCCTTCTCGCACTTATCCCTAGCAATTTCAGTCATCTCTCTTGTAATAAATTCTTGAATATGCAATCCAAGAGTAACGCCGTACTTCCTTGCTTTATTCCTTGTCAATGGTCCTTGTTGTAGCTCCAAGGGATCCTTGCCTTGCTTCCCATGCTGGTTCACATCACATCCTGTATTTGCCATTGGCTTTTTTGACTAACACAGGATTTGCCAACCACTGTGGGTACATGACTTCCCTAATAAAGCCTGCCTCTTCTAGCTTCTGCACTTCTTCCCGGGTGGCCTGCTGCTTCTCTCTTCCCGCTACTCTCTTCTTTTGCTTCACTGGTCTGGCCTCGGGGAGGACATTCAATCGGTGTGTCATCACTTTGGGGTCAATTCCCGGCATGTCTGAAGGCTTCCATGCGAAGGTCGGCGCGTGACTTCGGATCAGGGTCATGACTTCACCTTTTTGTTCTTTGGTGAGGCTGGCATTAAGACTGAAGACCTTGTTTGCATCTGCTTCTGATAAGGGGAAGGTTTCCAACTCTCCAACTGGCTCTGTCCGGGCTTCTTTTGTTTCATCTCTGACCTCCAGAACTTCCGAGTCAAGTGCTTCTCCAGTTGAGCTCGGCTCTGTTACTGTGGCCAAGTATACCGCCCTTGCTTCTTCCTGGCTGCCCCGGACCATTCCCACTCCTTCTTCCGTTGGGAACTTGAGTGCCAAATACCTGATGCTAGTGACAGCTTCAAAGTCGAACAACGCCGGTCTCCCCAAAATCGCATTGTAACTCAGTGGGAGTTTGACCACCAAAAACACCTCATGATGGGTGCGAGCTCTGGGTGCTTCTCCCAGGGTAAGAGCTAGCTTCACCTTTCCTTCTACAAGTACCGGTGCTCCTCCAATCCCCTTGATTGGTGACTGGTCCCGAACCAGCTGTTCTTCTGGGATTCTCATCTGCTGGAAAACCCGATATGGCAGCAAGTTGACCTTACTCCCGTCGTCTACCAGAACCTTCTTTACTCGAAAATTGTTAATGACAGCCTCAATGACGAGCGCATCATCATGGGGCATCTGAATGCCTTGTGCATCTTCCGGAGAGAAAGCGATAGTCATAGGAGAGTGCTCAACGATCTGCATGACTTCACTATTGCTGGTCTCCCCTTCCCGATTTCTCTTCTTTCCTCGACGGCTCATCCGTCCTCCCATTCCTCCAACAATCATGTTGATGGTTCCACTGGACCCATCATTCACTGGTCCAGCTCCTATTCTCCTAGGCGTCTGAGTTGTCGGGCCAGGCTGAGGCCTCTGCCCCTCTGGTTTCTTCACAAAATTTTTGAGGTGCCCCCTTTTTATCAGCCTCTCAATCTCCGCAATTAACTGAAAACAGTTATTCGTATCGTGCCCATGGCTCCGGTGGTACTGACAATACTTGTCAGGATTTCTCTAATCTGCCTCCGACTTCATGGGTTTGGGCCACTGGAGGAATTCTTATCCTGGACTGCCATGAGCACTTCGGCTCTGGAAGCGTTGAGGGGGGTTGGTTTCTCGGGAACCCAAGGAGGGAGCACTCTTGGTTCAAGAGCCCGAGGAGGAGGAGGAGGCCTTTGATCCCTTCTCTCCCAGGCCTGTTTGTACGGCTCAGGCCTCTTTCCATGTTTCTTCTCGTGTCTCTCCGGCCTCCTCTCCTCCGGGGCTTTCTCTTTTCCTGCCATCCCTTTAGCAAATATACTCGTCACTAAGGCGTCATCCTGCCTTATATACTTCTCTGCCCTCTTCATCAACTCAGCCAGTGAGGTCGGAGGTTTCCTGCTCAAAGAACCAAAGAACTCGGCAGAGGTTGTTCCCTTTTGCATGGCCTCCACCGCCCTTCCTTCATCCAGCTCGGGAATCTGCAGGGCCTCCGTATTGAAGCGGGCGACATACTCTCTGAGTGATTCACCTTCTTTCTGTTTCACTGTTTCCAGATAGCTCGTCTTCCTGTCTGCTGGCACCTTGGCTATGAACCGGCTGATGAAGCGGGTGGCAAGATCTCCAAAACTTTTAATGCTTCCGACCTCCAGGCTGTTGAACCACGCCCGCGCTGGTCCCGAGAGCGTTGTTGGGAACACCTTACACATTAAGGCATCTGACAGGGTTTGCAACTCCATGAAGGTCTTATAGTTCATGACATGCTCTCTCGGGTTACCAGCTCCGTTATAGGCCGCCATCGGCGGCATCATAAACTTCTTGGGAACGGTCTCCTGCTGCACTATCTTTGAGAAGGGAGAAGAAGTGGGCAAGGAGGTTTGGCTCTGATCTTTCTTACCTAGCTCGGCTAAGAGCTGCTCTTTCAACCTTTTCAGCTTTTGGTTCATTTTCTCGTCTTCCGGGCTGGATCCTTTGCCCCAGCTGTATTCCTCCTCCTCTATTTCAGTTCCCGTTTCCCTGGTTGTTCCGGCAGAATAGTTGTCCGCCTCCTCATTTTCTATCAACTCTCTTGCCCTTCTCCCATGGATTCGGGCCTCCGGTTCTTCCTCTTCCCCAGCATCGTGGCTGTTAGTTTGGAGGCGGTCAGAGGTAGGTCGGGGTTCATTGGTTCTGGGTTCCTCCACTATTGGGAGTGCATTTACTGGGGTGCTAAGGCCCCTCTGTTGCATTATCTGCCCTAACCAGTGAGCAGTAGTCTGTAGCTGGAGAGCCATGGTTTGAATGTCCTGGTTAGACAGAGTCACGGTGGGAGTATTCCCTGCCAAGCTTGGCGAGGGATTAAGAGGGATAGGCGTTTGGTTATTCAACGTTGTAGGGCTAGAAAAGGAGAACTGCTGCCCATCTTGGGCAGAGCTCAGGTCATTTGGAATGTTAAGGCTACTTTCTTGGTGGTTTGCCATCGTGGATCTCAGTGGGTTTTGAAAGTGAAAACTCCGGTGATGAAAAGATCTCCTTCGTTTCCCACAGACGGCGCCAATTGATGATCTGAGATCCAATAGAATAGGGTTTTACAAGGGTTTTTGTATTGAAAAATAAACTTAAACTTTCTGGGGAGGGGGTTCCCTTTTATCCATTTCGCTATGCTTGCTGGTGACGTGTAAAGGCCTCTCTATGATTGGGACACGCGTCTCTGACATACAGATTCGGGCGTACGAGGGTATCAGCCGCCTGCTCCATGCGTAACGGCCTCTGATTCTCCTCGTGCGTACGCTCGAGCGGATCTGCTAGGCTGTCTGAGTATGGCTCTGGATATTGGGCTGGGCCGAGAGTCGGGCCGGACGCTGATCCTGAGAGGAGAGGGCCTGCTGGTCGCGGACTGGGCCGATCTGAGTGAAGAAGCTTGGTTGAGCCTGGCCTTGAAGGTTGAATGAGCCAGGCTTGTTGTGCATATCAGGTGCGTGGGCCTCTGCGTTATGGGCCTTGGGCTGTGGTCAAGCCCCTGATCCGGGGTAAAGAAATCCAGCGGTCATCAACTTTAATTAGTTTAAAGTCAAGAACATTAGAAAAAGAAACAATAGGGCGCAAAATAAACAACAGTGCCAAAACATTAAAAAAGAAATGATGGACGCAAATAAATAACAATGCCTTTCTTACCCAAAATATTATATAAAAACATAATAAACAAACTTGTTATCTATTGGGAATTATTTATTCAAATGTTCAGTTAAAATAAAACTTTAATTGTTCAATTTAATTAGTTTAAAATCATGAATATTAAAAAAGAAACGATTAGGCGCAAAATAAACGACAGTGCCTTACTTGCCCCAAAATAATATACTCATACATTATAAACAAAATTGTTATTCATTAGTAGTCATTTATTCAAATATTCAATTAAAATAAATGACAGTGCCTTGCTTATCCAAAAATATTATACTTATACATTATAAACAAACTTGTTATCTATTAGAAATCATTTATTTAAATGTTCAATTAAAATAAAACTTTCATTGTTGATTTTAATTAGTTTAAAGTCAAAAACATTAAAAAAGAAACGATGAGGCGCAAAATAAACGACATATTATACTTAAACATTATAAACAAAATTGTTATTCATTAATAATCATTTATTCAAAAATTAAATTAAAAAAAAAGTTTAATTGTTTACCTTAACTAGTTTAAAGCCAAGAACATCAAAAAAAGAAACAATAGGCACAAAATAAATGAAAGTGCCTGAACATTATAAAACAAATGATAGACGCAAAATAAATAACAATGCCTTTCTCACCACAAAATATTATACTTATAGATTATAAACAAACTTATTATCTATTGGTAATCATTTATTCAAATGTTCATTGAAAACAAAACTTAAATTGTTTACTTTAATTAGTTTAAAGTCAAGAACATTAAAAAAGAAACGATGGGGCGCAAAATAAACAACAGTACCTTTCTAACGCCAAAATATTATACTCATACATTATAAAAAAATATAATAATTATTAGTAATTATTTATTCAAATATTTAATTAAAATAAAACTTGTTTAATTAATTTAATGTTAAGAACATTAAAAAAGAAACAATTGGGCGTAAAATAAATGATAGTGCCTTTCTTACCCCAAAATATTATACTCATACATTATAAACAAAATTAATATTCATTAGTAATCATTTATTCAAATATTCAATTAAAATAAAACTTTAATTATTCACTTTAATTAGTTTAAAGTCAAGAACATTAAAAAAAGAAACAATAGGGTGCAAAGTAAACAACAGTGCCTAAACGTTAAAAAAGAAATGATGGGCGCAAAATAAATAATAATGCCTTTCTTACCCAAAAATATTATACGTATACATAAAAAACAAACTTGTTATCTATTGGTAATCATTTATTCAAATGTTCATTTAAAATAAAACTTTAATTGTTCAATTTAATTAGTTTAAAATCAGCAACATTAAAAAAGAAACGATTAGGCGCAAAATAAACGACAGTGCCTTACTGACCCCAAAATAATATACCCATACATTATAAACAAAATTGTTATTCATTAGTAGTCATTTATTCAAATATTCAATTAAAATAAATGACAGTGGCTTGCTTATCCCAAAATATTATACTTATACATTATAAACAAACTTGTTATCTATTAGAAATCATTTATTTAAATGTTCAATTAAAATAAAACTTTAATTGTTGACTTTAATTAGTTTAAAGTCAAAAACATTAAAAAAGAAACGATGAGGCGCAAAATAAACGACATATTATACTCAAATATTATAAACAAAATTATTATTCATTAGTAATCATTTATTCAAATATTCAATTAAAATAAAAGTTTAATTGTTTACCTTAATTAGTTTAAAGCCAAGAACATAAAAAAAAGAATCAATGGGCACAAAATAAATGAAAGTGCCTGAACATTAAAAAAGAAATGATAGACACAAAATAAATAACAGTGCCTTCCTTACCCCAAAATATTATACTTATACATTACAAACAAACTTATTATCTATTGGTAATCATTTATTCAAATGTTCATTGAAAATAAAACTTAAATTGTTTACTTTAATTAGTTTAAAGTCAAGAACATTAAAAAAGAAACGATAGGGCGCAAAATAAACAACAGTACCTTTCTAACGCCAAAATATTATACTTATACATTATAAAAAAAATATAATAATTATTAGTAATTATTTATTCAAATATGTAATTAAAACAAATCTTGTTTAATTAGTTTAATGTTAATAACATTAAAAAAGAAACGATTGGGCGCAAAATAAACGATAGTGGCTTTCTTACCCCAAAATATTATACTCATACAATATAAACAAAATTGTTATTCATTAGTAATCATTTATTCAAATATTCAATTAAAATAAAATTTTAATTGTTCATTTTAATTAGTTTAAAGTCAAGAACATTAGAAAAAGAAACAATAGGGCGCATAATAAACAATAGGGCGCAAAATAAACAACAGTGCCTAAACATTAAAAAATAAATGATGGGCGCAAATAAATAACAATGCCTTTCTTACCCCAAAATATTATGCATAAATATAATAAACAAACTTGTTATTTATTGGTAATCATTTATTCAAATGTTCAATGAAAATAAAACTTAAATTGTTTACTTTAATTAGTTTAAAGTCAAGAACATTAAAAAAGAAACGATGGAGCGCAAAATAAACAAAAGTTCCTTTCTAACGCCAAAACATTATACTCATACATTATAAAAAAGTATAATAATTATTAGTAATTATTTATTCAAATATTTAATTAAAATAAAACTTGTTTAATTAGTTTAATGTTAAGAACATTAAAAAAGAAATGATAGAAGCAAAATAAACGATAGAGCCTTTCTTACCACAAAATATTATACTTATACATTTTAAACAAACTTGTTATCTATTAGAAATCATTTATTTAAATGTTCAATTAAAATAAAACTTTAATTGTTGACTTTAATTAGTTTAAAGTAAAAAACATTAAAAAAGAAACGATGAGGCGCAAAATAAACGACATATTATACTCAAACATTATAAACAAAATTGTTATTCATTAGTAATCATTTATTTAAATATTCAATTAAAATAAAAGTTTAATTGTTTACCTGAATTAGTTTAAAGCCAAGAACATCAAAAAAAGAAGCAATTGGCACAAAATAAATGATAGTGCCTGAACATTAAAAAAGAAATGATAGACACAAAATAAATAACAGTTACTTTTTTACCCCAAAATATTATACTTATAGATTATAAACAAACTTATTATCTATTGGTAATCATTTATTCAAATGTTCATTGAAAATAAAACTTAAATTGTTTACTTTAATTAGTTTAAAGTCAAGAACATTAAAAAAGAAACGATGGGGCGCAAAATAAACAACAGTACCTTTCTAACGCCAAAATATTATACTTATACATTATAAAAAAAATATAATAATTATTAGTAATTATTTATTCAAATATTTAATTAAAATAAATCTTGTTTAATTAGTTTAATGTTAATAACATTAAAAAAGAAACGATTGGACGCAAAATAAAGGATAGTGCCTTTCTTACCCCAAAATATTATACTCATACAATATAAACAAAATTGTTATTCATTAGTAATCATTTATTCAAATATTCAATTAAAATAAAATTTTAATTGTTCATTATAATTAGTTTAAAGTAGAGAACATTAGAAAAAGAAACAATAGGGCGCATAATAAACAATAGGGCGCAAAATAAACAACAGTGCCTAAACATTAAAAAATAAATGATGGGTGCAAATAAATGACAATGCCTTTCTTACCCCAAAATATTATGCATAAACATAATAAACAAACTTTTTATTTATTGGTAATCATTTATTCAAATGTTCAATGAAAATAAAACTTAAATTGTTTACTTTAATTAGTTTAATGTCAAGAATATTAAAAAAGAAACGATGGGGCGCAAAATAAACAAAAGTCCCTTTCTAACGCCAAAATATTATACTTATACATTATAAAAAAGTATAATAATTATTAGTAATTATTTATTCAAATATTTAATTAAAATAAAACTTGTTTAATTAGTTTAATGTTAAGAACATTAAAAAAGAAATAATAGAAGCAAAATAAACGATAGAGCCTTTCTTACCACAAAATATTATACTTATACATTTTAAACAAACTTGTTATCTATTAGAAATCATTTATTTAAATGTTCAATTAAAATAAAAATTTAATTGTTGACTTTAATTAGTTTAAAGTAAAAAATATTAAAAAAGAAACGATGAGGCGCAAAATAAACGACATATTATACTCAAACATTATAAACAAAATTGTTATTCATTAGTAATCATTTATTTAAATATTCAATTAAAATAAAAATTTAATTGTTTACCTTAATTAGTTTAAAGCCAAGAACATCAAAAAAAGAAGCAATTGGCACAAAATAAATGATAGTGCCTAAACATTAAAAAAGAAATGATAGACACAAAATAAATAACAGTGCCTTTCTTACCCCAAAATATTATACTTATATATTATAAACAAACTTATTATCTATTGGTAATCATTTATTCAAATGTTCAATTAAAATAAAACTTAAATTGTTTACTTTAATTAGTTTAAAGTCAAGAACATTAAAAAAGAAACGATGGGGCGCAAAATAAACATCAGTACCTTTCTAACGCTAAAATATTATACTCATACATTATAAAAAAATATAATAATTATTAGTAATTATTTATTCAAATATTTAATTAAAATAAAACTTGTTTAATTAGTTTAATGCTAAGAACATTAAAAAAGAAACGTTTAGGCGCAAAATAAACGATAGTGCCTTTCTTACCCCAAAATATTATACTCATACATTATAAACAAAATTGTTATTCATTAGTAATCATTTATTCAAATATTCAATTAAAATAAAATTTTAATTGTTAACTTTAATTAGTTTAAAGTCAAAAACATTAGAAAAAGAAACAATAGGGGGCAAATAAAACAACAGTGCCTAAACATTAAAAAAGAAATAATGGGCGCAAATAAATAACAATGCCTTTTTTACCCCAAAATATTATACAAAAACATAATAAACAAACTTGTTATTTATTAGTAATCATTTATTCAAATGTTCAATTAAAATAAAACTTTAATTTTTCACTTTAATTAGTTTAAAATCAGGAACATTAAAAAAGAAACGATTAGGCGCAAAATAAACGACAGTGCCTTTCTTACCCCAAAATAATATACTCATACATTATAAACCAAATTGTTATTCATTAGTAGTCATTTATTCAAATATTCAATTAAAATAAATGGCAGTGCTTTGCTTATCCCAAAATATTATACTTATATGTTATAAACAAACTTGTTATCTATTAGAAATCATTTATTTAAATGTACAATTAAAATAAAACTTTAATTGTTGACTTTAATTAGTTTAAAGTCAAAAACATTAAAAAAGAAACGATGAGGCGCAAAATAAAGGACATATTATACTCAAACATTATAATCAAAACTGTTATTCATTAGTATTCATTTATTCAAATATTCAATTAAAATAAAAGTTTAATTGTTTACTTTAATTAGTTTAAAGACAAGAATATAAAAAAAAAAAAAGAAACAATGGGCACAAAATAAATGACAGTGCCTGAACATTAAAAAAGAAATAATAGACGCAAAATAAATAACAGTGTCTTTCTTACGACAAAATATTATACTTATACATTATAAACAAACTTATTATCTATTGGTAATCATTTATTCAAATGTTCAATGAAAATAAAACTTAAATTGTTTACTTTAATTAGTTTAAAGTCAAGAACATTGAAAAAGAAACAACAAGGCGCAAAATAAACAACAGTACCTTTCTAACGCCAAAATATTATACTCATACATTATAAAAAAAATATAATAATTATTAGTAATTATTTATTCAAATATTTAATTAAAATAAATCTTGTTTAATTAGTTTAATGTTAAGAACATTAAAAAAGAAATGATTGGGCGCAAAATAAATGATAGTGTCTTTCTCACCCCAAAATATTATACTCATACAATATAAAAAAAATTGTTATTCATTAGTAATCATTTATTCAAATATTCAATTAAAAAAAAATTTAATTGTTCATTTTAATTAGTTTACAGTCAAGAACATTAGAAAAAGAAACAATAGGTCGCAAAATAAACAATAGTGCCTAAACATTAAAAAAGAAATGATGGGCGCAAATAAATAACAATGCCTTTCTTACCCCAAAATATTATGCATAAACATTATAAACAAACTTTTTATTTATTGGTAATCATTTATTCAAATGTTCAATGAAAATAAAACTTAAATTGTTTACTTTAATTAGTTTAATGTCAAGAATATTAAAAAAGAAACGATGGGGCGCAAAATAAACAAAAGTCCATTTCTAACGCCAAAATATTATACTTATACATTATAAAAAAGTATAATAATTATTAGTAATTATTTATTCAAATATTTAATTAAAATAAAACTTGTTTAATTAGTTTAATGTTAAGAACATTAAAAAAGAAATGATAGAAGCAAAATAAACGATAGTGCCTTTCTTACCACAAAATATTATACTTATACACTATAAACAAACTTGTTATCTATTAGAAATCATTTATTTAAATGTTCAATTAAAATAAAACTTCAATTGTTGACTTTAATTAGTTTAAAGTAAAAAACATTAAAAAAGAAACGATGAGGCGCAAAATAAACGACATATTATACTCAAACATTATAAACAAAATTGTTATTCATTAGTAATCATTTATTTAAATATTCAATTAAAATAAAAGTTTAATTGTTTACCTTAATTAGTTTAAAGCCAAGAACATAAAAAAAAGAAGCAATTGACACAAAATAAATGATAGTGCCTGAACATTAAAAAAGAAATTATAGACACAAAATAAATAACAATGCATTTCTTATCCCAAAATATTATATTTATACATTATAAACAAACTTATTATCTATTGGTAATCATTTATTCAAATGTTCAATGAAAATAAAACTTAAATTGTTTACTTTAATTAGTTTAAAGTCAAGAACATTAAAAAAGAAACGATGGCGCGCAAAATAAACAACAGTACCTTTCTAACGCCAAAATATTATACCCATACATTATGAAAAAATATAATAATTATTAGTAATTATTTATTCAAATATTTAATTAAAATAAAACTTGTTTAATTAGTTTAATGTTAAGAACATTTAAAAAGAAACGATTGGGCGCAAAATAAACGATAGTGCCTTTCTTACCCCAAAATATTACACTCATACATTATAAACAAAATTGTTATTCATTAGTAATCATTTATTCAAATATTATATTAAAATAAAATTTTAATTGTTCACTTTAATTAGTTTAAAGTCAAGAACATTAGAAAAAGAAACAATAGGGCGCAAAATAATCAACAGTGCCTAAACATTAAAAAAGAAATAATGGGCGCAAATAAATAACAATTCCTTTCTTACCCCAAAATATTATGCATAAACATAATAAACAAACTTGTTATTTATTGGTAATCATTTATTCAAATGTTCAATTAAAATAAAACTTTAATTGTTCACTTTAATTAGTTTAAAATCAGGAACATTAAAAAAGAAACGATTAGGCGCAAAATAAACGACAATGTATTTCTTACCCAAAATAATATACTCATACATTATAAACCAAATTGTTATTCATTAGTAGTCATTTATTCAAATATTCAATTAAAATAAATGACAGTGCCTTGCTTATCCCAAAATATTATATTTATATATTATAAACAAACTTGTTATCTATTAGAAATCATTTATTTAAATGTACAATTAAAATAAAACTTTAAATGTTGAGTTTAATTAGTTTAAAGTCAAAAACATTAAAAAAGAAACGATGAGGCAAAAATAAACGACATATTATACTCAAACATTATAAACAAAATTTTTATTATTTAGTAATCATTTATTCAAATATTCAATTAAAATTAAAGTTTAATTGTTTACTTTAATTAGTTTAAAGCCAAGAACATCACAAAAAAGAAACAATAGACACAAAATAAATGACAGTGCCTGAATATTATAAAAGAAATGATAGAAGCAAAATAAATAACAGTGCATTTCCTACCACAAAATATTATACTTATACATTATAAACAAACTTATCATCTATTGGTTATCATTTATTCAAATGTTTAATGAAAATAAAACTTAAATTGTTTACTTTAATTAGTTTAAAGTCAATAACATTAAAAAAGAAACGATGGGGCGCAAAATAAACAACAATGACTTTCTTACCCAAAAATATTACATTCATACATTATAAAAAAATATAATAATTATTAGTAATTACTTATTCAAATATTTAATTAAAATAAAACTTGTTTAATTACTTTAACATTAAGAACATTAAAAAAGAAACGATTGGTGGCAAAATAAACGATAGTGCCTTTCTTACCCTAAAATATTATACTCATATATTATAAACAAAATTATTATTCATTAGTAATCATTTATTCAAATATTCAATTGAAATAAAACTTTAATTTATCACTTTAATTAGTTTAAAGTCAAGAACATTAAAAAAAGAAACAATAGGGCGCAAAATAAACGACAGTGCCTAGACATTAAAAAAGAAATGATGGGCGCAAAATAAATAACAATGCCTTTCTTACCCAAAAATATTATACATATACATAATAAACAAACTTGTTATCTATTGGTAATCATTTATTCAAATGTTCAGTTAAAATAAAACTTTAATTGTTCAATTTAATTAGTTTAAAATCAGGAACATTAAAAAAGAAACGATTAGGCGCAAAATAAACGACAGTGCCTTACTTACCCCAAAATAATATACTCATACATTATAAACAAAATTGTTATTCATTAGTAGTCATTTATTCAAATATTCAATAAAAATAAATGACAATGCCTTGCTTATCCCAAAATATTATACTTATACATTATAAACAAACTTGTTATCTATTAGAAATCATTTATTTAAATGTTCAATTAAAATAATACATTAATTGTTGACTTTAATTAGTTTAAAGTAAAAGACATTAAAAAAGAAACGATGAGGCGCAAAATAAATGACATATTATACTCAAACATTATAAACAAAATTGTTATTCATTAGTAATCATTTATTCAAATATTCATCTAAAATAAAAGTTTAATTGTTTACCTTAATTAGTTTAAAGCCAAGAACATCAAAAAAAGAAGCAATGGGCACAAAATAAATGATAGTGCCTGAACATTAAAAAGGAAATGATAGACACAAAATAAATAACAGTGCCTTTCTTACCCCAAAATATTATACTTATATATTATAAACAAACTTTTTATCTATTGGTAATTATTTATTCAAATGTTCAATGAAAATAAAACTTAAATTGTTTACTTTAATTAGTTTAAAGTCAAGAACATTAATCAAGAAACGATGGAGCGCAAAATAAACAACAGTACCTTTCTAACGCCAAAATATTATACTCATACATTATAAAAAAAATATAATAATTATTAGTAATTATTTATTCAAATATTTAATTAAAATAAAACTTGTTTAATTAGTTTAATGTTAAGAACATTAAAAAAGAAACGATTGGGCGCAAAATAAACGATAATGCCTTTCTTACCCCAAAATATTATACTCATACATTATAAACATAATTGTTATTCATTAGTAATCATTTATTCAAATATTCAATTAAAATAAAATTTTAATTGTTCACTTTAATTAGTTTAAAGTCAAGAACATTAGAAAAAGAAACAATAGGGCGCAAAATAAACAACAGTGCCTAAACATTAAAAAAGAAATGATTGGCGCAAATAAATAACAATGCCTTTCTTACCCCAAAATATTATACATAAACATAATAAACAAACTTGTTATTTATTGGTAATCATTTATTCAAATGTTCAATTAAAATAAAACTTTAATTGTTCACTTTAATTAGTTTAAAATCAGGAACATTAAAAAAGAAACGATTAGGCGCAAAAAAACTACAGTGCCTTTCTTACCCTAAAATAATATACTCATACATTATAAACCAAATTGTTATTCATTAGTAGTCATTTATTCAAATATTCAATTAAAATAAATGACAGTGCCTTGCTTATCCCAAAATATTATACTTATACATTATAAACAAACTTTTTATCTATTAGAAATCATTTATTTAAATGTTCAATTAAAATAATACTTTAATTGTTGACTTTAATTAGTTTAAAGTAAAAAACATTAAAAAAGAAACGATGAGGCGCAAAATAAACGACTTATTATACTCAAACATTATAAACAAAATTGTTATTCATTAGTAATCATTTATTCAAATATTCAATTAAAATAAAAGTTTAATTGTTTACCTTAATTAGTTTAAAGCCAAGAACATCAAAAAAAGAAGCAATGGGCACAAAAATAAATGATAGTGCCTGAACATTAAAAAAGAAATGATAGACACAAAATAAATAACAGTGCCTTTCTTACCCCAAAATATTATACTTATGTATTATAAAAAAACTTATTATCTATTGGTAATCATTTATTCAAATGTTCAATGAAAATAAAACTTAAATTGTTTACCTTAATTAGTTTAAAGTCAAGAACATTAAAAAAGAAACAATGGAGCGCAAAATAAACAACAGTACCTTTCTAACGCCAAAATATTATACTCATACATTATAAGAAAAAAATATAATAATTATTAGTAATTATTTATTCAAATATTTAATTAAAATAAAACTTGTTTAATTAGTTTAATGTTAAGAACATTAAAAACGAAACGATTGGGCGCAAAATAAACGATAGTGCCTTTCTTACCCCAAAATATTATACTCATACATTATAAAAAAATTATTATTCATTAGTAATCATTTATTCAAATATTCAATTAAAATAAAATTTTAATTGTTCACTTTAATTAGTTTAAAGTCAAGAACATTAGAAAAATAAATAATAGGGCGCAAAATAAACAACAGTGCCTAAACATTAAAAAAGAAATGATGGGCGCAAATAAATAACAATGCCTTTCTTACCCCAAAATATTATACAAAAACATAATAAACAAACTTGTTATTTATTGGTAATCATTTATTCAAATGTTCAATTAAAATAAAACTTTAATTGTTCACTTTAATTAGTTTAAAATCAGGAACATTAAAAAAAACGATTAGGCGCAAAATAAACGACAGTGCCTTTCTTACCCCAAAATAATATACTCATACATTATAAACCAAATTGTTATTCATTAGTACTCATTTATTCAAATATTCAATTAAAATAAATGACAGTGCCTTGCTTATCCCAAAATATTATACTTATATGTTATAAACAAACCTGTTATCTATTAGAAATCATTTATTTAAATGTACAATTAAAATAAAACTTTAATTGTTGACTTTAATTTGTTTAAAGTCAAAAACATTAAAAAAGAAACGATGAGCCACAAAATAAACGACATATTATACTCAAACATTATAAACAAAATTGTTATTCATCAGTAATCATTTATTCAAATATTCAATTAAAATAAAAGTTTAATTGTTTACCTTAATTAGTTTAAAGCCAAGAACATCAAAAAAAGAAGCAATGGGCACAAAATAAATGATAGTGCCTGAACATTAAAAAAGAATTGATAGACACAAAATAAATAACAGTGCCTTTCTTACCCCAAAATATTATACTTATACATTATAAATAAACTTATTATCTATTGGTAATCATTTATTCAAATATTCAATGAAAATAAAACTTAAATTGTTTACTTTAATTAGTTTAAAGTCAAGAACATTAAAAAAGAAATGATAGGGCGCAAAATAAACAACAGTAACTTCTAACGCCAAAATATTATACTCATACATTACAAAAAAATATAATAATTATTAGTAATTATTTATTTAAATATTTAATTAAAATAAAACTTGTTTAATTAGTTTAATGTTAAGAACATTAAAAAAGAAACGATTGGGCGCAAAATAAACGATAGTGCCTTTCTTACCCCAAAATATTATACTAATAAATTATAAACAAAATTGTTATTCATTATCAATCATTTATTCAAATATTTAATTAAAATAAAATTTTAATTGTTTACTTTAATTAGTTTAAAGTCAAGAACATTAGATAAAGAAACAATAGGGCGCAAAATAAACAACAGTGCCTAAACATTAAAAAAGAAATGATGGGCGCAAATAAATAACAATGCCTTTCTTATCCCAAAACATTATACATAAATACAATAAAAAAATTTGTTATTTATTGGTAATCATTTATTTAAATGTTCAATTAAAATAAAACTTTAATTGTTCACTTTAATTAGTTTAAAATCAGGAACATTAAAAAAGAAACGATTAGGCGCAAAATAAACGACAGTGCCTTACTTACCCTAAAATAATATACTCATACATTATAAACAAAATTGTTATTCATTAGTAATCATTTATTCAAATATTCAATTAAAATAAAAGACAGTGCTTTGCTTATCCCAAAATATTATACTTATACATTATTGTTATTATTTAGTAATCATTTATTCAAATATTCAATTAAAATAAAAGTTTAATTGTTTACTTTAATTAGTTTAAAGCAAAGAACATCAAAAAAAGAAACAATAGGCACAAAATAAATGAAAGTGCCTGAACATTATAAAAGAAATGATAGATGCAAAATAAATAACAGTGCCTTTCTTAGCCCAAAATATTATACTTATAGATTATAAACAAACTTATTATCTATTAGTAATCATTTATTCAAATGTTCATTGAAAATAAAACTTAAATTGTTTACTTTAATTAGTTTAAAGTCAAGAACATTAAAAAAGAAACGATGGGGCGCAAAATAAACAACAGTACCTTTCTAACGCCAAAATATTATAATCATACATTATAAAAAAAATATAATAATTATTAGTAATTATTTATTCAAATATTTAATAAAAATAAAACTTGTTTAATTAGTTTAATGTTAAGAACATTAAAAAAGAAACATTTGGGTGTAAAATAAACAATAGTGTCTTTCTTACCCCATAAAATTATACTCATAAGTTATAAAAAAATTGTTATTCATTAGTAATCATTTATTCAAATATTCAATTAAAATAAAATTTTAATTGTTCACTTTAATTAGTTTAAAGTCAAGAACATTAAAAAAAGAAACAATAGGGCGCAAAATAAACGACAGTGCCTAGACATTAAAAAAGAAATGATGGGCGCAAAATAAATAACAATGCCTCTTTTACCCAAAAATATTATACATATACATAATAAACAAACTTGTTATCTATTGGTAATCATTTATTCAAATGTTCAGTTAAAATAAAACTTTAATTGTTCAATTTAATTAGTTTAAATTCAGGAACATTAAAAAGGAAACGATTAGGCGCAAAATAAACGACAGTGCCTTACTTACCCCAAAATAATATACTCATACATTATAAACAAAATTGTTATTCATTAGTAGTCATTTATTCAAATATTCAATAAAAATAAATGACAATGCCTTGCTTATCCCAAAATATTATACTTATACATTATAAACAAACTTGTTATCTATTAGAAATCATTTATTTAAATGTTCAATTAAAATAATACATTAATTGTTGACTTTATTTAGTTTAAAGTAAAAGACATTAAAAAAGAAACGATAAGGCGCAAAATAAATGATATATTATACTCAAACATTATAAACAAAATTGTTATTCATTAGTAATCAATTATTCAAATATTCATCTAAAATAAAAGTTTAATTGTTTACCTTAATTAATTTAAAGCCAAGAACATCAAAAAAAGAAGAAATGGGCACAAAATAAATGATAGTGCCTGAACATTAAAAAGGAAATGATAGACACAAAATAAATAACAATGTCTTTCTTACCCCAAAATATTATACTTATATATTATAAATAAACTTTTTATCTATTGGTAATTATTTATTCAAATGTTCAATGAAAATAAAACTTAAATTGTTTACTTTAATTAGTTTAAAGTCAAGAACATTAATCAAGAAACGATGGAGCGCAAAATAAACAACAGTACCTTTCTAACGCCAAAATATTATACTCATACATTATAAAAAAAATATAATAATTATTAGTAATTATTTATCAAATATTTAATTAAAATAAAACTTGTTTAATTAGTTTAATGTTAAGAACATTAAAAAAGAAACGATTGGGCGCAAAATAAACGATAATGCCTTTTTTACCCCAAAATATTATACTTATACATTATAAACATAATTGTTATTCATTAGTAATCATTTATTCAAATATTCAATTAAAATAAAATTTTAATTGTTCACTTTAATTAGTTTAAAGTCAAGAACATTAGAAAAAGAAATAATAGGGCGCAAAATAAACAACAGTGCCTAAACATTAAAAAAGAAATGATTGGTGCAAATAAATAACAATGCCTTTCTTACCCCAAAATATTATACATAAACATAATAAACAAACTTGTTATTTATTGGTAATCATTTATTCAAATGTTCAATTAAAATAAAACTTTAATTGTTCACTTTAATTAGTTTAAAATCAGGAACATTAAAAAACAAACGATTAGGCGCAAAAAAACTACAGTGCCTTTCTTACCCTAAAATAATATACTCATACATTATAAACCAAATTGTTATTCATTAGTAGTCATTTATTCAAATATTTAATTAAAATAAATGACAGTGCCTTGCTTATCCCAAAATATTATACTTATATATTATAAACAAATTTGTTATCTATTAGAAATCATTTATTTAAATGTACAATTAAAATAAAACTTTTATTGTTGACTTTAATTAGTTTAAAGTCAAAAACATTAAAAAAGAAACGATAAGGCGAAAATAAACGACATATTATACTCAAACATTATAAATAAAATTATTATTATTTAGTAATCATTTATTCAAATATTCAATTAAAATAAAAGTTTAATTCATTACTTTAATTAGTTGAAAGCCAGTAACATCAAAAAAAAAAGAAACAATAAGCACAAAATAAATGACAGTGCCAGAACATTAAAAAAGAAATGATAGAAACTGATCAAGCATAATTTAGCCACATTTTTATTATATTTCTTACTGTTTATTTACACATTTTTCTAGCTTAATTTGTGTTTTTTTATATGTTTTTACAGAAAAGGAAGAAATTGGAAAGTTAGAGAAAAAGTGAAGAAAAAGCTGGAAAAGTGATTGGGTCAAAGTGATTTGCCCAAATCACTCGGAGAAACTGGCCAAATCACTCGCAGAGACAAAGACAGAAACTGGACTGAACCCCAGGAAGCGATTGGGGCAAATTGAGCAAGTGATTTGCCCAAATCACTCGCAGAATCTGCCCAAATCACTTTGATAGCAGAAAATACAGCAGAGGCGGGAAAAGAGCAGAAAATCCAAATTCAAAGGAAAGAAGTCCAAACCCACTTCAAACACTACAAGATCAATCCCAAGAGCCACGCCCCTCATTTAGAGAGTTCCATTCTCAATCAAACACAAAATTCAAAGAGGAATCAAAGACTACAAAGAAGACCAAATCAAATTGAGATTACAAAACCCTAATCAAATTGGACTTGGGACTCTCCTGCTATAAAAGGGCAGCATCAAAGGCATCTCATTATCTCTTTCAGCATCTGCCATCCTCGGAAATTCTCCAGCAACACAGCAGAAACTTTCCTTCTTTCTTTTCTTCTTTATTTTTGTATTTTAGTCACCATGAGTGGCTAAATTCATTATTTTCTAGTTGAAGTTGAGAATATTCAGTTTTGTGATGAATTGGGAGGTTTAATACTCCATTGTTGAACTCTTGTTTATTTCAATATTTATGCAATCTGATCTTTTCCATAATTATTGCTTTGCTTTTAGAATCAATAAGGGCCCATTGCTTTTAAATTGCTTAAGTGATAAATTGTTTGAATGATTTAGGTCCGTAATTGCTTAAATTGTTTGAACATAGATATAATCAATTGCATAACCTAGCCTTGACCACGCGGTTGGCAAGGATAGAATTGGGTTTCTCTAAGTCTTAATGCGATCAACGGTTGTTCGATGCTAAATGCCCCAAGGACGTTCCTTGGCAACTTGTTGATCAGTGTTTGATTAGCGAACGTTTCCTAATCAAACTAGAACTAAGGAGGAATTTGGATTGTGAGAAGCGTCTTCCACAACCAAAACTGATTTATTGGAATTAAATAGGAGTCTTTAATAATCAATGATCAATTCTGAACAAACTGAATTAGACTCACACTTCAGCTAGAATCTCTTTCTCATTGAAATACCTTTTCAATTAAATTATTGTTCTCTTTTGCTTTTAGATTTTAACTCATCAAAACAAACCCCCTCTTTTACTTACTTGTTATTACTTGCCTTAGTCATTATTAGGAAGATACTTGGTGTCAATTCCCTGTGGTTCGACCCTATTGCCACTATCTGCAAATTTATTTGTTGATTGATAATAGGTTATTTTTGACGGCTTCGACAACCGCTTATCAGAAACAAAATAAATAACAGTGCTTTTTTTCCCACAAAATATTATACTTATACATTATAAACAAACTTATTATCTATTAATAATCATTTATTCAAATGTTTAATGAAAATAAAACTTAAATTGTTTACTTTAATTAGTTTAAAGTCAAGAACATTAAAAAAGAAACGATGGGGTGCAAAATAAACAACAATGACTTTCTTACCCAAAAATATTATACTCATGCATTATAAAAAAAATATAATAATTATTAGTAATTATTTATTTAAATATTTAATTAAAATCAAACTTGTTTAATTACTTTAACGTTAAGAACATTAAAAAAGAAACGATTGGGAGCAAAATAAACGATAGTGCCTTTCTTACCCCAAAATATTATACTCATACATTATAAAACAAATTATTATTCATTAGTAATCATTTATTCAAATATTCAATTAAAGTAAAACTTTAATTGTTCACTTTAATTAGTTTAAGGTAAAGAACATTAAAAAAAAAAACAATAGGGCGCAAAATAAACGACAGTGCCTAGACATTAAAAAAGAAATGATGGGCGCAAAATAAATAACAATGCCTTTCTTACCCAAAAATATTATACACATACATAATAAACAAACTTGTTATCTATTGGTAATCATTTATTCAAATGTTTAGTTAAAATAAAACTTTAATTGTTCAATTTAATTAGTTTAAAATCAGGAACATTAAAAAAGAAACGATTAGGCGCAAAATAAACGACAGTGCCTTACTTACCCCAAAATAATATACTCATACATTATAAACAAAATTGTTATTCATTAGTAGTCATTTATTCAAATATTCAATTAAAATAAATGACAGTGCCTTGCTTATCCCAAAATATTATACTTATGCATTATAAACAAACTTGTTATCTATTTGAAATCATTTATTTAAATGTTCAATTAAAATAATACTTTAATTGTTGACTTTAATTAGTTTAAAGTAAAAAATATTAAAAAAGAAACGATGAGGCGCAAAACAAACGACTTATTATACTCAAACATTATAAACAAAATTGTTATTCATTAGTAATCATTTATTCAAATATTCAATTAAAATAAAAGTTTAATTGTTTACCTTAATTAGTTTAAAGCCAAGAACATCAAAAAAAGAAGCAATTGTCACAAAAATAAATGATAGTGCCTGAACATTAAAAAGGAAATGATAGACACAAAATAAATAACAGTGCCTTTCTTACCCCAAAATATTATACTTATGTATTATAAAAAAACTTATTATCTATTGGTAATCATTTATTCAAATGTTCAATGAAAATAAAACTTAAATTGTTTACCTTAATTAGTTTAAAGTCAAGAACATTAAAAAAGTAACAATGGAGCGCAAAATAAACAACAGTACCTTTTTAACGCCAAAATATTATACTCATACATTATAAGAAAAAAATATAATAATTATTAGTAATTATTTATTCAAATATTTAATTAAAATAAAACTTGTTTAATTAGTTAAATGTTAAGAACATTAAAAACGAAACGATTGGGCGCAAAATAAACGATAGTGCCTTTCTTACCCCAAAATATTAAACTCATACATTATAAACAAAATTGTTATTCATTAGTAATCATTTGTTTAAATATTATATTAAAATAAAATTTTAATTGTTCACTTTAATTAGTTTAAAGTGAAGTACATTAGAAAAATAAATAATAGGGCGCAAAATAAACAATAGTGCCTAAACATTAAAAAAGAAATGATGTGCGCAAATAAATAACAATGTCTTTCTTACCCCAAAATATTATACAAAAACATAATAAACAAACCTGTTATTTATTGGTAATCATTTATTCAAATGTTCAATTAAAATAAAACTTTAATTGTTGACTTTAATTAGTTTAAAATCAGGAACATTAAAAAAAAACGATTAGGCGCAAAATAAACGACAGTGCCTTTCTTACTCCAAAATAATATACTCATACATTATAAACTAAATTGTTATTCATTAGTACTCATTTATTCAAATATTCAATTAAAATAAATGACAGTGCCTTGCTTATCTCAAAGTATTATACTTATATGTTATAAACAAACCTGTTATCTATTAGAAATCATTTATTTAAATGTACAATTAAAATAAAACTTTAATTGTTGACTTTAATTAGTTTAAAGTCAAAAACATTAAAAAAGAAACGATGAGGCGCAAAATAAACGACATATTATACTCAAACATTATAAACAAAATTGTTATTCATTAGTAATCATTTATTGAAATATTCAATTAAAATAAAAGTTTAATTGTTTACCTTAATTAGTTTAAAGCCAAGAACATCAAAAAAAGAAGCAATGGGCACAAAATAAATGATAGTGCCTGAACATTAAGAAAGAAATGATAGACACAAAATAAATAACAGTGCCTTTCTTACCCCAAAATATTATACTTATACATTATAAACAAACTTATTATCTATTGGTAATCATTTATTCAAATGTTCAATGAAAATAAAACTTAAATTGTTTACTTTAATTAGTTTAAAGTCAAGAACATTAAAAAAGAAATGATGGGGCGCAAAATAAACAACAGTACCTTTCTAACGCCAAAATATTATACTCATACATTATAAAAAAATATAATAATTATCAGTAATTATTTATTCAAATATTTAATTACAATAAATGACAGTGCATTGCTTATCCCAAAATATTATACTTATACATTATTAACAAACTTGTTATGTATTAGAATCATTTATTTAAATGTTTAATTAAAATAAAACTTTAATTGTTGACTTTAATTAGTTTAAAGTTAAAAACATTAAAAGAGAAACGATGGGGCGCAAAACAAACGACATATTATACTCAAACATTATAAATAAAATTGTTATTATTTAGTAATCATTTATTCAGATATTCAATTAAAATAAAAGTTTAATTGTTCAATTTAATTAGTTTAAAATCAGGAACATTAAAAAAGAAACGATTAGACGCAAAATAAACGATAATGCCTTTCTTACCCCAAAATATTATACTCATACATTATAAACAAAATTATTATTCATTAGTAATTATTTATTCAAATATTCAATTAAAATAAAACTTTAATTGTTCACTTTAGTTAGTTTAAAGTCAAGAACATTAAAAAAAGAAACAATAGGGCACAAAATAAACGACAGTGCCTAGACATTAAAAAAGAAACGATAGGCGCAAAATAAATAACAATGCCTTTTTTACCCATTAATATTATACGTATACATAATAAACAAACTTGTTATCTACTGGTAATCATTTATTCAAATGTTGAGTTAAAATAAAACTTTAATTGTTCAATTTAATTAGTTTAAAATCAGGAACATGAAAAAAGAAACGATTAGGCGCAAAATAAACGACAGTGCCTTACTTACCCCAAAATAATTTACTCATACATTATAAACAAAATTGTTATTCATTAGTAGTCATTTATTCAAATATTTAATTAAAATAAATGAAAGTGCATTGGTTATCCCAAAATATTATACTTATACATTATAAACAAACTTGTTATGTATTAGAAATCATTTATTTAAATGTTTAATTAAAATAAAACTTTAATTGTTGACTTTAATTAGTTTAAAGTTAAAAATATTAAAAGAGAAACGATGAGGCGCAAAATAAACGACATATTATACTCAAACATTATAAACAAAATTGTTATTATTTAGTAATCATTTATTCAGATATTCAATTAAAATAAAAGTTTAATTGTTCAATTTAATTAGTTTAAAATCAGGAACATTAAAAAAGAAACGATTGGACGCAAAATAAACGATAGTGCCTTTCTTACCCCAAAATATTATACTCATACATTATAAGCAAAATTATTATTCATTAGTACTCATTTATTCAAATATTCAATTAAAATAAAACTTTAATTGTTCACTTTAGTTAGTTTAAAGTCAAGAACATTAAAAAAAGAAACAATAGGGCACAAAATAAACGACAGTGCCTAGACATTAAAAAAGAAACGATAGGCGCAAAATAAATAACAATGCCTTTTTTACCCAAAAATATTATACGTATACATAATAAACAAACTTGTTATCTACTGGTAATCATTTATTGAAATGTTGAGTTAAAATAAAACTTTAATTGTTCAATTTAATTAGTTTAAAATCAGGAACATTAAAAAAGAAACGATTAGGCGCAAAATAAACGACAGCGCCTTACTTACCCCAAAATAATATACTCATACATTATAAATAAAATTGTTATTCATTAGTAGTCATTTATTCAAATATTGAATTAAAATAAATGACAGTGCCTTGCTTATCCCAAAATATTATACTTATACATTATAAACAAACTTGTTATCTATTAGAAATCATTTATTTAAATGTTCAATTAAAATAAAACTTTAATTGTTGACTTTAATTACTTTAAAGTCAAAAAATTAAAAGAGAAACGATGAGGCGCAATATAAACGACATATTATACTCAAACATTATAAACAAAATTGTTATTATTTAGTAATAATTTATTCAGATATTCAATTAAAATAAAAGTTTAATTGTTTACTTTAATTAGTTTAAAGCCAAGAATATCAAAAAAAGAAACAATAAGCACAAAATAAATGAAAGTGCCTAAACATTAAAAAAGAAATGATAGACGCAAAATAAATAACAGTGCCTTTCTTACCACAAAATATTATACTTATACACATCATTTATTGAAATGTTCAATGAAAATAAAACTTAAATTGTTTACTATAATTAGTTTAAAGTGAAGAACATGAAAAAAGAAACGAAGGGGCGCAAAATAAAAAAGAAACGATTGGACGCAAAATAAATGATAGTGCCTTTCTTACCCCAAAATATTGTACTCATACATTATAAACAAAATTATTATTTATTAGTAATCATTTATTCAAATATTCAATTAAAATAAAACTTTAATTGTTCACTTTAGTTAGTTTAAAGTCAAGAACATTAAAAAAAGAAACAATAGGGCACAAAATAAACGACAGTGCCTAGACATTAAAAAAGAAACGATAGGCGCAAAATAAAAAACAATGTCTTTCTTACCCAAAAATATTATACGTATACATAATAAACAAACTTGTTATCTACTGGTAATCATTTATTCAAATGTTTAGTTAAAATAAAACTTTAATTGTTCAATTTAATTAGTTTAAAATTAGGAACATTAAAAAAGAAACGATTAGGTGCAAAATAAACGATAGTGCCTTACTTACCCCAAAATAATGTACTCATACATTATAAATAAAATTGTTATTCATTAGTAGTCATTTATTCAAATATTCAATTAAAATAAATGACAGTGCCTTGCTTATCCCAAAATATTATACTTATACATTATAAACAAACTTGTTATCTATTAGAAATCATTTATTTAAATGTTCAATTAAAATAAAACTTTAATTGTTGACTTTAATTACTTTAAAGTCAAAAAATTAAAAAAGAAACGATGAGGCGCAAAATAAACGACATATTATACTCAAATATTATAAATAAAATTGTTAATAATTAGTAATCATTTATTCAAATATTCAATTAAAATAAAAGTTTAATTGTTTACCTTATTTAGTTTAAAGCCAAGAACATCAAAAAAAGAAGCAATGGGCACAAAATAAATGATAGTGCCTGAACATTAAGAAAGAAATGATAGACACAAAATAAATAACAGTGCATTTCTTACCCGAAAATATTATACTTATACATTATAAACAAACTTATTATCTATTTGGTAATCATTTATTCAAATGTTCAATGAAAATAAAACTTAAATTGTTTACTTTAATTAGTTTAAAGTCAAGAACATTAAAAAAGAAACGATGGGGCGCAAAATAAACAACAGTACCTTTCTAACGCCAAAATATTATACTCATACATTATAAAAAAAATATAATAATTATCAGTAATTATTTATTCAAATATTTAATTAAAATAAAACTTGTTTAATTAGTTTAATGTTAAGAACATTAAAAAAGAAACGATTGGGCGCAAAATAAACGATAGTGCCTTTGTTACCCCAAAATTTTATACTCATACATTATAAACAAAATTGTTATTCATTAGTAATCATTTATTCAAATATTCAATTAAAAGAAAATTTTAATTGTTCACTTTAATTAGTTTAAAGTCAAGAACATTAGAAAAAGAAACAATAGGGCGCAAAATAAACAATAGTGCCTAAACATTAAAAAAGAAATGATGGGCGCAAATAAATAACAATGCCTTTCTTATCCCAAAATATTATACATAAAAATTATAAACAAACTTGTTATCTATTGGTAATCATTTATTCAAATGTTCAGTTAAAATAAAACTTTAATTGTTCAATTTAATTAGTTTAAAATCAGGAACATAAAAAAGAAACGATTAGGCGCAAAATAAACGACAATGCCTTACTTACCCCAAAATAATTTACTCATACATTATAAACAAAATTGTTATTCATTAGTAGTCATTTATTCAAATATTTAATTAAAATAAATGACAGTGCATTGATTATCCCAAAATATTATACTTATACATTATAAACAAACTTGTTATGTATTAGAAATCATTTATTTAAATATTTAATTAAAATAAAACTTTAATTGTTGACTTTAATTACTTTAAAGTCAAAAAATTTAAAAAGAAACGATGAGGCGCAAAATAAACGACATATTATACTCAAACATTATAAACAAAATTGCTAATAATTAGTAATCATTTATTCAAATATTCAATTAAAATAAAAGTTTAATTGTTTACCTTATTTAGTTTAAAGCCAAGAACATCAAAAAAAGAAGCAATGGGCACAAAATAAATGATAGTGCCTGAACATTAAGAAAGAAATGATAGACACAAAATAAATAACAGTGCATTTCTTACCCGAAAATATTATACTTATACATTATAAACAAACTTATTATCTATTTGGTAATCATTTATTCAAATATTCATTGAAAATAAAACTTAAATTGTTTACTTTAATTAGTTTAAAGTCAAGAACATTAAAAAAAGAAACGATGGGGCGCAAAATAAACAACAGTACCTTTCTAAAGCCAAAATATTATACTCATACATTATAAAAAAAATATAATAATTATCAGTAATTATTTATTCAAATATTTAATTAAAATAAAACTTGTTTAATTAGTTTAATGTTAAGAACATTAAAAAAGAAACGATTGGGCGCAAAATAAACGATAGTGCCTTTGTTACCCCAAAATTTTATACTCATACATTATAAACAAAATTGTTATCCATTAGTAATCATTTATTCAAATATTCAATTAAAAGAAAATTTTAATTGTTCACTTTAATTAGTTTAAAGTCAAGAACATTAGAAAAAGAAACAATAGGGCGCAAAATAAACAATAGTGCCTAAACATTAAAAAAGAAATAATGGGCGCAAATAAATAACAATGCCTTTCTTATCCCAAAATATTATACATAAACATAATAAACAAACTTTTTATCTATTGGTAATCATTTATTCAAATGTTCAGTGAAAATAAAACTTTAATTGTTCAATTTAATTAGTTTAAAATCAGGAACATTAAAAAAGAAACGATTAGGCGCAAAATAAACGACAGTGCCTTACTTACCCCAAAATAATTTAGTCATACATTATAAACAAAATTGTTATTCATTAATAGTCATTTATTCAAATATTTAATTACAATAAATGACAGTTATCCCAAAATATTATACTTATACATTATAAACAAACTTGTTATGTATTAGAAATCATTTATTTAAATGTTTAATTAAAATAAAACTTTAATTGTTGACTTTAATTAGTTTAAAGTTAAAAACATTAAAAGAGGAACGATGAGGCGCAAAATAAACGACATATTATACTCAAACATTATAAACAAAATTGTTATTATTTAGTAATCATTTATTCAGATATTCAATTAAAATAAAAGTTTAATTGTTCAATTTAATTAGTTTAAAATCAGGAACTTTAAAAAAGCAACGATTAGACGCAAAATAAACGATAGTGCCTTTCTTACCCCAAAATATTATACTCATACATTATAAACCAAATTATTATTCATTAGTAATTATTTATTCAAATATTCAATTAAAATAAAAGTTTAAGTGTTCACATTAGTTAGTTTAAAGTCAAGAACATTAAAAAAAAGAAACAATAGGGCACAAAATAAACGACAGTGCCTAGACATTAAAAAAGAAACGATAGGCGCAAAATAAATAACAATGCCTTTTTTACCTAAAAATATTATACGTATACATAATAAACAAACTTGTTATCTACTGGTAATCATTTATTCAAATGTTAAGTTAAAATAAAACTTTAATTGTTCAATTTAATTAGTATAAAATCAGGAACATTAAAAAAGAAACGATTAGGCGCAAAATAAACGACAGTGCCTTACTTACCCCAAAATAATATACTCATACATTATAAATAAAATTGTTATTCATTAGTAGTCATTTATTCAAATATTGAATTAAAATAAATGACAGTGCCTTGCTTATCCCAAAATATTATACTTATACATTATAAACAAACTTGTTATCTATTAGAAATCATTTATTTAAATGTTCAATTAAAATAAAACTTTAATTGTTGACTTTAATTACTTTAAAGTCAAAAAATTAAAAGAGAAACGATGAGGCGCAATATAAACCACATATTATACTCAAACATTATAAACAAAATTGTTATTATTTAGTAATAATTTATTCAGATATTCAATTAAAATAAAAGTTTAATTGTTTACTTTAATTAGTTTAAAGACAAGAATATCAAAAAAAGAAACAATAAGCACAAAATAAATGAAAGTACCTAAACATTAAAAAAGAAATGATAGACGCAAAATAAATAATAGTGCCTTTCTTACCACAAAATATTATACTTATACACATTATTTATTGAATGTTCAATGAAAATAAAACTTAAATTGTTTACTATAATGAGTTTAAAGTGAAGAACATGAAAAAACAAACGAAGGGGCGCAAAATAAACAACAGTACCTTTCTAACGCCAAAATATTATACTCATATATTATAAAAAAAATAATAATTATGAGTAATTATTTATTCAAATATTTAATTAAAATAAAACTTGTTTAATTAGTTTAATGTTAAGAACATTAAAAAAGAAACGTTTAGGCGCAAAATAAACGATAGTGCCTTTCTTACCCCAAAATATTATATTCATACATTATAAACAAAATTGTTATTCATTAGTAATCATTTATTCAAATATTCAATTAAAATAAAATGTTAATTGTTTACTTTAATTAGTTTAAAGTCAAGAACAGTAAAAAAAAAACAATAGGACGCAAAATAAACAACAGTGCCTAAACATTAAAAAAGAAATGATGGGCGCAAATAAATAACAATGCCTTTCTTACCCTGAAATATTATACATAAACATAATAAAAAATCTTGTTATTTATTGGTAATCATTTATTCAAATGTTCAATTAAAATAAAACTTTAATTGTTCACTTTAATTAGTTTAAAATTAGGAACATTAAAAAAGAAACGATTAGGCGCAAAATAAACGACAATGCCTTACTTACCCCAAAATAATATACTCATACATTATAAATAAAATTGTTATTAATTAGTAGTCATTTATTCAAATATTCAATTAAAATAAATGGCAGTGCCTTGCTTATCCCAAAATATTATACTTATACATTATAAACAAACTTGTTATTTATTAGAAATCATTTATTTAAATGTTCAATTAAAATAAAACTTTAATTGTTGACTTTAATTAGTTTAAAGTTAAAAACATTAAAAAAGAAACGATGAGGCGCATAATAAACGACATATTATACTCAAAAATTATAAACAAAATTGTTATTAGTTAGTAATCATTTATTCAAATATTCAATTAAAATAAAAGTTTAATTGTTTACTTTAATTAGTTTAAAGCCACGAACATCAAAAAAAGAAACAATAAGCACAAAATAAATGAAAGTGCCTGAACATTAAAAAAGAAATGATAGACGCAAAATAAATAACAGTGCCTTTCTTACCCCAAAATATTATACTTATACACATCATTTATTCAAATGTTCAATGAAAATAAAACTTAAATTGTTCACTTTAATTAGTTTAAAGTCAAGAACATTAAAAAAGAAACGATAGGGCGCAAAATAAACAACAATGACTTTCTTACCCAAAAATATTATACTCATACATAATAAAAAATATAATAATTATTAGTAATTATTTATTCAAATATTTAATTAAAATAAAACTTAATTTCTTTAACGTTAAAGAACAATAAAAAAGAAACGATTGGACGCAAAATAAACGATAGTTCCTTTCTTACCCCAAAATATTATACTCATACATTATAAACAAAATTATTATTCATTAGTAATCATTTATTCAAATATTCAATTAAAATAAAACTTTAATTGTTCACTTTAGTTAGTTTAAAGTCAAGAACAGTAAAAAATAAACAATAGGGCGCAAAATAAACAACAGTGCCTAAACTTTAAAAAAGAAATGATGGGCGCAAATAAATAACAATGCCTTTCTTACCCCGAAATATTATACATAAACATAATAAACAAACTTGTTATTTATTGGTAATCATTTATTCAAATGTTCAATTAAAATAAAACTTTAATTGTTCACTTGTCAAAACTACATCGTTTTCTGTTAGTTTCACTTTGGTTATGTATGTCGTTTATACAGTGTCGTTTTAGGACAGTTGTTTTGGTCTCTTGCACATGATGTGCACGAGCTGGTCTTTTGTCTTATAAGGAAGATACAAGCTTCCAGAAATGGAACAAAACGACATTTTTTCTTTCCATTTGAAATAAAACCAGAATGTTTTCTCTCTCTCTCTCGTTCTTGAACATGGTATCAGAGCTAGGTCTCTAGCTCACGCCGGCGCGTTGCTGGTCGCCTGAAGGCGATCCTCTGCTCTTTCGAAAGATCTGACGATGGCGGAGCGAGGAAACAGTAGTAACGATCAGAAGGCGACGAGACCACCCGAGAAAGCACAGATCGCGAATGCCGGGATGGAAGATCTGCTGAGTCTTCAAACCTCCGATCATCCAGGTATGAGTCTGGTCTCCGCTCCTCTCATAGGTACTAATTTCAGATCTTGGAGCAGGGCTATTAGAATAGCGCTGGGTGCCAAGATGAAATTAGGTTTGTCGAAGGCACAACTTCGGCACCTAGTAAAGATTCTGAGGGCTATGAACAGTGGAAAAGATGTGACTTCATGGTCACATCTTGGATTCTTAATTCCATCTCTAAGGAGTTGGTTGATGGTTTCATATACACTGCCTCTGCCAGAGATCTCTGGTCAGAGATTTGTGAGAGATTTGGAGAGTGCAACGGACCTATGATCTATGAGTTGCACAGAAAGATCTCTCTTATATCTCAGGAAAATGCTTCTGTGTCTGTTTACTTCACTAAGTTGAAGAGGTTATGGGATGAACTTGAGTCAGTAGAAACGCTCCCAACCTGTACCTGTGGAGCATCTAAGGCTATGGCTGACATAGCCAACAGAAATAGGCTCATGCAATTCCTAATGGGTCTAAACGAAGTCTTTGGGTCTGTAAGGGACCAAGTGCTAGGAATGGATCCTCTGCCAACGGTAAACAAAGCTTACTCTATGGTAGTAAAGTTTGAGTCTCAAAGGGAAATCTTAGGAGCCATGAATGACAACACTGAATCCCTTGCCTTATTAAACAAAACTCAATCTGAAAACCTGAATAGACCAAGAAGGTCTGAGAATAAGAAGGGACATTGCACCTTCTGTAACATGAATGGTCACACCCGGGAAGGGTGTTTCAAGTTGATTGGGTACCCGGATTGGTTCAAGGGTAAGAGCAAGGCTGGGACACAACCAGTCAAAAATTTTAGAAGCACCAAAATTATGGCTGCTATTGATGGAAATAATCCAGAGGAGGACAGTCCTCTGGAATATCTGGATACATCAAATAGAATTCTTGAATTGTCTTCTATGCTGAGCTCCCTGAAACAAGAAGTCTCCCAACTTGCAAAAGGGAAAGGAGTTCTTGGCCCAAGCACTTCTCATGGTCCAGAACCACACTTTATGGACTTTGCAGGTAAATCTACTATCTACAAGACTTGTAATGCACAAATACACAACAATGTTAGTTGGATCTTAGACACTGGAGCCACAAACCACATGTGTTCAGATAGTGCTCTCTTTACCACTCTACAATCATCACACAAACACATATCTATTTGCTTCCCAGATGGAAGAACCACTCAAGTTTCTCAATCTGGAAAGGTCAATCTTTTTGGGAAATTGTTTCTTGATGATGTCTTATATGTGCCTCACTTTCAGTATAATCTGATCTCTGTTAGTCAATTGATAAGTAGATATGGCTACTGTATAATCATATGTGATCATTACTGCCTCATACAGGACCCACTGAATAAGAAGGTGGTGGCCATAGGCAAGAAGCAGAGAGGTCTTTTCAGACTTAACCAGATGAGCTTTTCTCATTCTGACATCAGACATTGTTTACTTGAGATCATGAATTTTAATGCTGATCTTTACAGCTTTGTAAATAGTACTTTTTCTCTAGTGGAATTAAATAAAGAATGCTCAATGCAATATGAACAAGCTCATAACTGTCTTGTAACAATGAATGACATGCATGATAGACTAGGACATGCATCTGTTAGTAAGCTCAAGCATATTAAAGGGATGAATATGAGCAATGAGTCTATGCAATGTTGTCCTGTATGTCCTCTAGCAAAGCAAGCAAGGTTACCCTTTCCCAGAAGTCATACCTTGACTTCAAGACCTTTTGAGTTAATACACATCGATATATGGGGACCATATAAGACCAGCTCTATTACTGGGGCTAAATACTTTCTCACCATTGTAGATGACTATAGTAGAGCTGTTTGGACCTTCATGATGCACTTGAAAGATCAAACCTTTAGCATAACTAGACACTTCATTCATATGGTAGAGAACCAATTTAATACTGGCATTAAGGTCATTAGAACTGATAATGGGAAAGAGTTTCTAAGTCAGAATTATAGATCTTTGCTTATGAACAAAGGGATAATACACCAAAGATCCTGCCCATACACCCCACAACAAAATGGGGTTGTGGAAAGGAAACATAGACATATTCTTGATACTGCCAGAGCTTTGAAAATGCAATCACATGTTCCCATTGAGTTTTGGTCAGAATGCATTCTTACTGCCACTTACCTAATAAATAGAATGCCCATGGAACACTTTGATTGGACCACTCCCTATGAGAGACTCTATGGGACATCACCTAACTATTCCCATTTGAGAAAATTTGGCTGTCTATGCTATGCAACTTCTGTGGGAACACAAAAGGATAAATTCCAAGAAAGAGCTGTTAAAAGCTGTTATGATAGGTTATGCTAACACACACAAAGCCTATAAATTGTATAGCATGAATGACAAGTCCTTCTTTGTGAGTAGGGATGTAATTTTCCATGAAAATATCTTTCCTTTTCAAGGGACTGATATGGTAGAAAGACCTGTGATTCCTCTTCCTATGGTAGAGGATGATAAAGTAGCTCCAGCTTCCTCTACTCCCAGTCACACCAATGAGGATCTTCAAAATTGCCCTTCCATTAGAAGGATGCAAAGGCCAAGAAAGGCCCCTGCTTGGATGAAAGACTATGTTAACTCTTTAGAAACATCCTCCATGTCTTTCCATCCTATGCATAAGTCTTATATTTGCAATGTTAACAAGGTTACTGAACCTGGTACCTATGCTCAAGCATCCAAGGATGCACAATGGGTAGAGGCCATGAATCAGGAACTTCAGGCCTTGGAAAACAATAGCACATGGGTTCTTACTAGCTTGCCTAAGGGTAAGAAAGCAATAGGGTGTAAGTGGATATATAAAGTGAAGTTTAAACCAAATGGGGATGTAGAAAGGTATAAGGCTCGGCTGGTTGCTAAAGGATACAACCAAATAGAGGGCCTGGACTACAAGGACAGATTTTCTCCTGTGGCCAAACTTACCACTGTGAGAATTTTCATTGCTCTTGCCACATTTAGACAGTGGCCTATTTTCCAACTAGACATAAATAATGCTTTTTTGCATGGACATTTGGATGAGGAGG
The DNA here is from genome assembly GCF_001659605.2 of Manihot esculenta. Taxonomy (NCBI): domain Eukaryota; kingdom Viridiplantae; phylum Streptophyta; class Magnoliopsida; order Malpighiales; family Euphorbiaceae; genus Manihot; species Manihot esculenta. The sequence goes on from NC_035170.2 coordinate 14,447,667, forward strand.
TGTACATGACACCTCCACAGGGATATCACAAAGCCCAGCCTGGGGATGTTTGCTTGCTAAAAAGGTCCTTATATGGGCTTAAACAGGCCTCTAGGCAATGGAACATTGAATTCACCAACTTCCTCAAAAATTTAGGCTTTGTGCAATCTCCTCATGATCACTGCTTGTTTACACAGCATACTGATACTATAACTCTGATATTACTTGTTTATGTTGATGATATCATTCTCACTGGAAACTCTATTGATGCTATAACTGAGTGCAAGCTTGCTTTACACTCGAAGTTTACTGTTAAAGACTTGGGGCCCATGAAATATTTTTTGGGTCTAGAGATTGCTCGATCCAGTCAAGCAACCTTCATTAGTCAAACTAAATACATTTCAGATGTATTGAAGGATGCAGGTATGTTCAATTGTAAGCCTGCCTCCTGTCCTTTACCTCAAGGTTTACACTTATCTCCTGA
>NC_035170.2:14451229-14460228 GCF_001659605.2 Manihot esculenta
ACAAATCATTTATTTAAATGTTGAATTAAAATAAAACTTTAATTGTTGACTTTAATTAGTTTAAATTTAAAAACATTAAAAAAGAAACGATGAGGCGCAAAATAAACGACATATTATACTCAAACATTATAAACAAAATTGTTATGATTTAGTAATCATTTATTCAAATATTCAATTAAAATAAAAGTTTAATTGTTTACTTTAATTAGTTTAAAGCCAAGAACATCAAAAAAAGAAACAATAGGCACAAAATAAATGAAAGTGCCTGAACATTATAAAAGAAATGATAGACGCAAAATAAATAACAATGCCTTTCTTACCACAAAATATTATACTTATACATTATAAAAAAACTTATTATCTATTGTTAATCATTTATTCAAATGTTCAATGAAAATAAAACTTAAATTGTTTACTTTAATTAGTGTAAAGCCAAGAACGTTAAAAAATAAACGATAGGACGCAAAATAAACAACAGTGCCTTTCTTACCCCAAAATATTATACTCATACATTATTAAAAAAATATAATAACTATTAGTGATCATTTATTCAAATATTTAATTAAAATAAAACTTGTTTAATTACTTTAACGTTAAGAACAATAAAAAAGAAACGATTGGGCGCAAAATAAACGATAGTGCCTTTCTTACCCCAAAATATTATACTCATACATTATAAACAAAATTATTATTTATTAGTAATTATTTATTCAAATATTCAATTAAAATAAAACTTTAATTGTTCACTTTAATTAGTTTAAAGTCAAGAACAATAAAAAATAAACAATAGGGCACAAAATAAACGTCAGTGCCTAGACATTAAAAAAGAAATGATGGGCGCAAAATAAATAACAATGCCTTTCTTACCAAAAAATATTATACATATACATAATAAACAAACTTGTTATCTATTGGGAATCATTTATTCAAATGTTCAGTTAAAATAAAACTTTAATTGTTCAATTTAATTAGTTTAAAATCAGGAATATTAAAAAAGAAACGATTAGGCGCAAAATAAATGACAGTGCCTTACTTACCCCAAAATAATTTACTCATACATTATAAACAAAATTGTTATTCATTAGTAGTCATTTATTCAAATATTAAATTAAAATAAATGACAGTGCTTTGCTTATCCCAAAATATTATACTTATACATTATAAACAAATTTGTTATATATTAGAAATCATTTATTTTAATGTTTTAATTAAAATAAAACTTTAATTGTTAACTTTAATTAGTTTAAAATCAGGAACATTAAAAAAGAAACGATTAGGCGCAAAATAAACGATAATGCCTTACTTACCCTAAAATAATTTACTCATACATTATAAACAAAATTGTTATTTATTCAAATATTCAATTAAAATAAATGACAGTGCCTTGCTTATCCCAAAAAAAATTATACTTATACATTATAAACAAACTTGTTATTTATTAGAAATCATTTATTTAAATGTTGAATTAAAATAAAACTTTAATTGTTGACTTTAATTAGTTTAAAGTTAAAAACATTAAAAAAGAAACGATGAGGCGCAAAATAAACGACATATTATACTCAAACATTATAAACAAAATTGTTATGATTTAGTAATCATTTATTCAAATATTCAATTAAAATAAAAGTTTAATTGTTTACTTTAATTAGTTTAAAGCCAAGAACATCAAAAAAAGAAACAATAGGCACAAAATAAATGAAAGTGCCTGAACATTATAAAAGAAATGATAGACGCAAAATAAATAACAGTGCCTTTCTTACCACAAAATATTATACTTATACATTATAAAAAAACTTATTATCTATTGGTAATCATTTATTCAAATGTTCAATGAAAATAAAACATAAATTTTTTACTTTAATTAGTTTGAAGCCAAGAACGTTAAAAAATAAACGATGGGACGCAAAATAAACAACAGTACCTTTCTTACCCCAAAATATTATACTTATACATTATTAAAAAAATAAAATAATTATTAATAATCATTTATTCAAATATTTAGTTAAAATAAAACTTGTTTAATTACTTTAACGTTAAGAACAATAAAAAAGAAACGATTTGGCGCAAAATAAACGATAGTGGCTTTCTTACCCCAAAATATTATACTCATACATTATAAACAAAATTATTATTCATTAGTAATCATTTATTCAAATATTCAATTAAAACAAAACTTTAATTGTTCACTTTATTTAGTTTAAAGTCAAGAACATTAAAAAAAGAAACAATAGGGCGCAAAATAAACGACAGTGCCTAGACATTAAAAAAGAAATGATGGGAGCAAAATAAATAACAATGCCTTTTATACCCAAAAATATTATACATATACATAATAAACAAACTTGTTATCTATTGGTAATCATTTATTCAAATGTTCAGTTAAAATAAAACTTTAATTGTTCAATTTATTTAATTTAAAATAAGAAACATTAAAAAAAAAACGATTAGGCGCAAAATAAACGACAGTGCCTTACTTACCCCAAAATAATATACTCATACATTATAAACAAAATTGTTATTCATTAGTAGTCATTTATTCAAATATTCAATTAAAATAAATGACAGTGTCTTGCTTATCCCGAAATATTATAATTATACATTATAAACAAACTTGTTATCTATTAGAAATCATTTATTTAAATGTTCAATTAAAATAAAACTTTAATTGTTTACTTTAATTAGTTTAAAGTTAAAAACATTAAAAAAGAAACGATGAGGCGTAAAATAAACGACATATTATACTCAAACATTATAAACAAAATTGTTATTATTTAGTAATTATTTATTCAAATATTCAATTAAAATAAAAGTTTAATTGTTTACTTTAATTGGTTTAAAGCAAAGAACATCAAAAAAAGAAACAATAGGCACAAAATAAATGAAAGTGCCTGAACATTATAAAAGAAATGATAGACGCAAAATAAATAACAGTGCCTTTCTTAGCCCAAAATATTATGCTTATAGATTATAAACAAACTTATTATCTATTAGTAATCATTTATCCAAATGTTCATTGAAAATAAAACTTAAATTGTTTACTTTAATTAGTTTAAAGTCAAGAACATTAAAAAAGAAACGATAGGGCGCAAAATAAACAAGAGTACATTTCTAACACCAAAATATTATACTCATACATTATAAAAAAATATAATAATTATTAATAATTATTTATTCAAATATTTAAATAAAATAAAACTTGTTTAATTAGTTTAATGTTAAAAACATTAAAAAAGAAACGATTGGGTGTAAAATAAACGATAGTGCCTTTCTTACCCCAAAAAATTATACTCATACATTATAAAAAAAATTGTTATTCATTAGTAATCATTTATTCAAATATTCAATTAAAATAAAATTTTAATTGTTCACTTTAATTAGTTTAAAGTCAAGAACATTAAAAAAAGAAACAATAGGGCGCAAAATAAACGACAGTGCCTAGACATTAAAAAAGAAATGATGGGCGCAAAATAAATAACAATGCCTCTCTTACCCAAAAATATTATACATATACATAATAAACAAACTTGTTATCTATTGGTAATCATTTATTCAAATGTTCAGTTAAAATAAAACTTTAATTATTCAATTTAATTAGTTTAAAATCAGGAACATTAAAAAAAAAACGATTAGGCTCAAAATAAATGACAGTGCTTTACTTACCCCAAAATAATATACTCATACATTATAAATAAAATTGTTATTCATTAGTAGTCATTTATTCAAATATTCAATTAAAATAAAATTTTAATTGTTCACTTTAATTAGTTTAAAGTCAAGAACATTAGAAAAAGAAACAATAGGGCACAAAATAAACAACAGTGCCTAAACATTAAAAAAGAAATGATGGGCGCAAATAAATAACAATGACTTTCTTACCCAAAAATATTATACATAAACATAATAAACAAACTTGTTATTTATTGGTAATCATTTATTCAAATGTTCAATTAAAATAAAACTTTAATTTTTCACTTTAATTAGTTTAAAATTAGGAACATTAAAAAAGAAACGATTAGGCGCAAAATAAACGACAGTGCCTTACTTACCCTAAAATAATATACTCATACATTATAAACAAAATTGTTATTCTTTAGTAGTCATTTATTCAAATATTCAATTAAAATAAATGACAGTGCCTTGCTTATCCCAAAATATTATACTTATACATTATAAACAAACTTGTTATCTATTAGAAATCATTTATTTAAATGTTCAATTAAAATAAAACTTTAATTGTTTACTTTAATTAGTTTAAAGTTAAAAACATTAAAAAAGAAACGATGAGGCGTAAAATAAACGACATATTATACTCAAACATTATAAACAAAATTGTTATTATTTAGTAATCATTTATTCAAATATTCAATTAAAATAAAAGTTTAATTGTTTCCTTTAATTAGTTTAAAGCAAAGAACATCAAAAAAAGAAACAATAGGCACAAAATAAATGAAAGTGCCTGAACATTATAAAAGAAATGATAGACGCAAAATAAATAACAGTGCCTTTCTTTGCCCAAAATATTATACTTATAGATTATAAACAAACTTATTATCTATTAGTAATCATTTATTCAAATGTTCATTGAAAATAAAACTTAAATTGTTTACTTTAATTAGTTTAAAGTCAAGAACATTAAAAAAGAAACGATAGGGCGCAAAATAAACAAGAGTACTGATGATCTGAGATCCAATAGAATAGGGTTTTACCAGGGTTTTTCTATTACAGAGTAAGGCTTAAACTTTCTGAGGAGGGGACTCCTCTTTTATACATTGTCTTGCTTGCTGGGGACGTGTAAAGATCTCTCCAGGATTGGACCACGCGTCTCTGCCATGCGGATTCGGAAGTACTGGGGTATCAGCCGCCTGCTCCATGCGTAACGGCCTCTGATTCTCCCCGTGCGTACGCTTGAGCGGATCTGCCAGGTTGTCTGGTGAATATTTTTCTGGATCCTGGGCTGGGCCGAGAGTTGGGCCGGATGCTGAGCCTGAGTGAAGAGGGCCTGCTCCATGAGGACCGGGCCGGCTTGAGTAAGGAAGATGGGTCGAGCCCGGCCTTGAAGGTTGGATGAGCCAGGCTTGTTATGTATATTAGGTGTGTGGGCCTCTACGTCATGGGCCTTGGGCTGTGGTCAAGCCCCTGGTCCGGGGTGAAGGAATCCAGCAGTCATCAAGTACATTTCTAACACCAAAATATTATACTCATACATTATAAAAAAAATATAATAATTATTAATAATTATTTATTCAAATATTTAAATAAAATAAAACTTGTTTAATTAGTTTAATGTTAAGAACATTAAAAAAGAAACGATTGGGTGTAAAATAAACGATAGTGCCTTTCTTACCCCAAAAAATTATACTCATACATTATAAAAAAAATTGTTATTCATTAGTAATCATTTATTCAAATATTCAATTAAAATAAAATTTTAATTGTTCACTTTAATTAGTTTAAAGTCAAGAACATTAAAAAAAGAAACAATAGGGTGCAAAATAAACGACAGTGCCTAGACATTAAAAAAGAAATGATGGGCGCAAAATAAATAACAATGCCTCTCTTACCCAAAAATATTATACATATACATAATAAACAAACTTGTTATCTATTAGTAATCATTTATTCAAATCTTATATGTATTCTGCGTGATGAGTAGGTCTAACCTTTATCATGCTTTCATCTGCTTGCATCTTTGAGTTTTTCCTTCTATTTCCTTGATACTTACCACGGATGTGGTGAAGTGGTGAATCTTGTGGGTTAAGTTGTCTTGGCTGGAGATCAGGTCCGAACAAGTTGGACTTGCCTGGGCTTTTAAGTGATGGGCTATCATTGTGGACCTGGCCCTTGATAGATGTAGACAAGCCCAGCGATCATCCTTTTGCCCCTTTACCTTCTCTCCGGTTATTACTTAACCGTTGAGAGGGTAAACTTTGAGAGCAATTAATGGTCGCGTCGCTCCAAAACAAAACTGTTCAGATCAACGTTCCGTCTCATCATTGCCTTTCATTTCGAATTCTTTCTGTCTTCCGAAGAAATTAGCTTTCTTCTGCTCTCTGTCTCCCTGCAACTCCTTCTGCTTTTCTCACCTTATTGCATTTTCAGGTACGCTTCCTTGTTCTTCCATGGCAAGTTTAAAGCTTCCTGATGTTTTTGACCTTGAGTCGCATATTACACCTTCCAACATAACTAATCACATTTCCCGGAGGCTTTTAGATACTCCGTTGTATCTTATTCGAGCACCTCTTCCGAATGAGAGGATAGTTCTTCCTTACCCTCGCCCTCCTGGTTTGGTGGATCCCCAAGAGGTTCGTAGCATAGTGTTTTTCCTGAAACAGAGAGAATTTGGTCTACCGTTACCTTTTACCCCTTTCTTTGTTGAGGTCTTTGAATACTTTGGGGTAACTCCTCGAATGTTATCCCCAAATTCCATTTTATTCATGTCCTGTTTCGAGTCTATCTGTCTAGGTTGGGGTTTCGCCCCTACGGCCTGTCTGTTTGTCACTTTTTTCCGTCTGGTTAGGGCGAAGCAAAACTTCTATTACTTTTCCCCTCGTAATGGGCTGTCTCTTCTTACGGGCTACAAGGATTCTATAAAGGGATGGGTAGAGAATTTCCTTGTGGCCGAGTTAAAACTAGGGTCCTGCCGATCGTGGGATGTGGACCTAAGGTGGGGGGAGATCTATCCGGGCTGCAACGATCTGCCCGAATTGAGTCTTATTGAGCAGGTCGGGCTGCTTCGGCTGACTTCCGTTGAGAGGAAGTATGATGTCGAGAAGTGTATGTTTGCGTCCAACCTTAGGGATATCCGGGACACGGGTATAATGCTTTGTCCGACTATTTTGTTTTTTCTTTGCTCATAACATCATGAAGTATGCTAACTCTTTATAACTTCGTGTTTCTTGTAGCTTCTGAGGTTAAAATGGATGGCATCAAATTCCCCAAGAATTTTGACCTGTCTCGGGAGAACATGCATGCAATTTTTGATGCCTTTGGGGATGGGCGTTCTGTAACTGAGATTGCTGCAGAGCTGGCTCAGGCCGCTTCCTCGAAGAAGGTCAGCCGACCTCCCGTCAAAGCTTCTTCTCGAACTTCCAAGCCGAGCTCTCGCAGCATCAAATCAGCTCGGCCGTCTAGCCATGGTGGGTCGAGCTCAACCTCAGTGTCTGCTGAAGGATCTAGATCCATTCCAGCCTCCTCAGAGGTCGCGGGGGGAACTTCCCTAGCTATTGTGGAGCAGACCCAAGCTACTGAACAAGTGGGGCAGGGTGCTGTCCATTCTACTGAGGGGGTGTTAGGGGGGGAATTTAAGTCCCCTGTTGAAGACAAAGAGACCTCTGGAACAGGGATGGAGATTATCCTCCTAGAGGATCAAAGCCCAGAGGTTTCCGGTGAAGGTGCCCCTGCCCCTGTGAGGACTGAGCCTGAGGGATCTGAGGGTGTCCCCTCAAAGACCGGGGGCAAGCGTCCGACCCCTTCTGGGACGCCTGTCCCATCTCCTGCTCGTAAGAAATCCAAGACTGCTGCGGGTCCTTCCCCACCTCTTTCTACCATTGGGAAGGGGAAGGGTGTTTCTTCTGTTCCTTCGTCGTCCCCTACTGATAGCATTCTGGACCTGTCAAGCATTTCCTATGAGTCTCCGGCCTCTGCTGTTGCCGCACTTCTCTGGGAGTGGATGTTCGGCGGGATAACAGAGGCTTCGGATCCTCGTCTTCTGGCCCTGACTGGTTACTTGGCCAGTTCTACCAAGGAGCAGGTGTCCTTCCAATCTCGCTCGCGTGAGGAACTCGGATCTACGATTGGAGAAATGCTCCTGATGGTAAGTTATTATTTCTTTTTCTTGTCACTTCTCTTTGAGTTTGCTTTGTTTCTTTTCTTGACAATTGTTCTTCCGTACTAGATGTTAGGCCTGGTTATGGAGGTGGATGCCCGTGACCTCTCTCTCCGGGAGTCCGTGGACCGCCGGATCGAAGAAGCGCGCCGTGATGAAAACCTGACTGCCACCAGCGACGCGAGGGGCCACCTGGCAGCCGCCCGGGAGCAGATCCAGTCTCTCCAGGTGGAGTTACATTCTGTCTCGTACTCGCAGGGTTCTCCAGGAGTCTGATGAGAGGGCAGCTGAAGTGGAAGCTCGTTGTGTAGAGGTTGTAAAACAGCTGTCCTCTATGACAACGGCCCTTCAGGAGAGGGATGAGGCTGTTGGCCAGAAAGCCGAGGTCCAGCGCCAACATGAGGCCTTAAAGGCTGATTTTGAGGGGCTTCAAGCTCACCTGAATGAGGTGAAGGCTCAGAGGGAAAGTGCCCTAGCCCGGGTGGAGGTCCTTGAGCAGGAATTGGGCAGAAGTTCTGAACGTATCAAAGATCTGTCTTTATCGGCTGAAGAGTTCAACCTTCGCCAACAACAGCTGAAAAATGAAGTCAGGGCTTTGGAACGTAAATGTTTAGCCCTGCTTGAGGTGGTGAAGTACGTCGAAGGGAAGGCTCAGCTGAAGCGTGAACAGTACATAGCGGAGTATCAGGAGTCTGATGAGCTGAAGGTTAAAATTGATCAGGCCTGTGAAGCTCATCTTCAGGACTACAAAGACTCTTCTGAGTTTGAGGAATTTGTAGCCGAGGCTTGTGAAGAACATCTTGATGAGTATAAAGCTTCTAGTGAAATGAAATAGGCTATCATTGATAAGGCCTACCGCATGTATGTAACTGGCTACAATCGCAGTTTAAGAGAAGCTAGACAGGCTCCTGATATTCCTTTAGCCAAGCTTCGTAGGCGCGAAGTGGATTCAGATGGCGAGTCAGTGCTATACGGGGAGGATGATTTCCCTTTGCCCCGAGGAGATTCTCGGAGGAACATAGACCGGCCAGCTGAGTCTTCTTTAGGGGAATCCGAGACAGGGTCGGAGGAGGATGACGCTGAAAAAGACGGCCTCCACCTTGGGTCAGAAGTTGCCCCTACTATTAATGTTGAGAGCTCTGGCCCAAGGGACACCGAGCTTCCTTCGGAGGTG
>NC_035170.2:14463328-14483952 GCF_001659605.2 Manihot esculenta
TCCCTGTGGAGAATTTTTCCTTTCGGGAGGCTCTTAAGTCCTCACCGACCTAGGAGATCTTTCGGGATCCTGTTTTTCTTTGGATTTCTGGACGACCTCGGGACCTCGCCGGTTGTTTTTGGCTTCAGGAGATCTTACGGATCCTGTCTTTCTTTTGAATTTTCGGGACGACCTCGGGGGCCTCGCCGGTTTTTTGACTTCAGGAATCTTACGGGATCCGTTTTTCTTTTGAATTTTCGGGACGACCTCGGGGGCCTCGCCGGTTGTTTTGACTTCTAGGAGATCTTACGGGAATCCTTTTTTCTTTGAATTTCCGGGACGACCTCGGGGCCTCGCCGGTTGTTTTTACTTCAGGAGATCTTACGGGATCCTGTTTTTCTTTGAATTTTCGGGACGACCTCGGGGCCTCGCCGTTTGTTTTTGACTTCAGGAGATCTTACGGGATCCTGTTTTTCTTTGAATTTCTGGGACGACCTCGTGGCCTCGCTTGGTTTTTTGGCTTCAGGAGATCTTACGGGATCCTGTTTTTCTTTTGAATTTCCGGTGACGACCTCGGGGCCTCGCCGATTTTTTGACTTCAGGAAGATCTTACGGGATCCTGTTTTTTCTTTGAATTTCCGGACGACTCGGGCCTCGCCGTTGTTTTTTGACTTCGGAGATCTTACAGGATCCTGTTTTCTTTTGAATTTTCGGGACGACCTCGGGCCTCGCCGGTTTTTTTGACTTCAGGAGATCTTACGGGATCCTGTTTTTCTTTGAATTTCCGGGACGACCTCGGGGCCTCGCCGGTTGTTTGTACAAAATTCAGGCTTATTGGCCTTACTGTCGCTTCGTCATCTCAGCTGGTTTTGTACCTGGCTGAGGCCTTTTTAGGTGCTGGATGTTCCAAGCGTGGGGCTCGGGGTTTCCTTGCATATCTTCGATTCGGTATACCTCGGGCTTAACTACTTTTGTCACCTTGAATGGACCTTCCCAGGTCGGTGCTAGCTTGCCTGCGGCTGCTCTTTTTCCTGTAGCTTCCAGGTTTCTTAAGTCAGGTCTCCCCCTTCAAGCTTCTTTCTCTGACCTTTTGATTGTAATATCTTGCCGCTCGTTGTGATAAGCAGCAGTTCGGACTTGGGCTTCTTCCCTAACTTCCTCAAGAGCATCTAGGTTGCTTCTTAATTTGTCCCCATTAGCGTTCTCACTAACGAATTGAACTCGATGAGTGGGGATCTGCAATTCAACTGGGACTACAGCCTCTGTGCCATAAGCAAGTGCAAACGGGGTTTCTTGAGTGGGTGCTTTGGGAGTGGTTCGGAGTGCCCATAGAGTGCTATTGAGTTCTTCTACCAATTCTCCTTTGCGCCATCCAGCCGTTTCTTTAATCCTTGAAGGATAGCTCTATTAGTGACTTCCGTTTGGCCATTAGTCTGAGGGTGAGCCACGGAGGAGAACTTATGCCATATGCCCATGTTTGTCGTAAAGGCTCTGAAAGTGCTGCAGTCAAATTGTCTGCCGTTGTCTGAGATAAGTACTCTTGGTATGCCAAATCTGCAGATGATATGTCCCCATACGAAATCTATCATCTTGCGAGCTGTGATTGTGGCTATTGCTTCTGCCTCTGGCCATTTCGAGAAATATTCCACAGCCACCACTACGAATTTCCTTTGCCCCGTAGTCTTGGGGAAAGGTCTCAGGATGTCAATTCCCCATTGTGAGAAAGGCCATGGACTGGATATGCTTGCTTGAGGAGTGGCAGGGGTCCTGATGGCATTAGCAAATCTTTGACATACGTCACACCTCCGGACAAACTCCTCTGCTTCTTTTTTAACAGTGGGCCAGTAGTATCCTTGCCTGAATATTTTATTTGCTAATGTCCCTGCTCCCTCGTGAGCCCCACACAGGCCTCTATGTATTTCCTCCATTACTTTTGCAGCTTCTTCCGGATTCACACACTGGAGCCATGGGCTGGACTTCCCTTTTCTGTATAAAGTTCCCCTTATTACTTGGTAATTGGCAGCTCGAGCTGCTATCTTTTTGGCTTCAACTGTATCTTCGGGGAGTTCGCCCTTTTCCAAGTATCTTAGGTATGGAGTCATCCAAGTTGGGCCCTGCTCCACCTGCAGTACTGTGTTTGTCTTCTTAAAAGCAGGTGTGCTGATATGCTGTATGTATACTTCATCAGGGAGCTGCTCTAACTCTTCTTTGGTCAGTCGACTAAGCAGGTCTGCCTCCTCATTTTCATCTCGAGGTATCTTCTGAAATCTCGTAGTAACTCCTCGGCTTGTGAGGTCGGCTTCCACAGTTTTTACTTTATCAAGATAACTCTGCATGATGGGATCTCTGGCCTGATATACTCCCGTCACCTGGTTGATTACCAGCTGAGAGTCACTATTTACTTCGAGGTCGGTTACCCCTATTTCCAAGGCTACCAACATTCCGTTCACCAAGGCTTCATATTCGGCGACATTATTAGAAGCTTTGAATTCTAGCCGTAAGGCATAACATACTTTAAAGCCTTCCGGCCCCTTAAGTATTATCCCAGCGCCACTGCCCTCAGAGCCTGATGCTCCGTCTACATATAGCTTCCAGCTGGACTCTTGGGAAAGCTCTCCCTCTCCTTCTTTTCTTGGTATCCCCGAGGATGATCCTTCCTTCTCCTCGTTGAATGAGCATTCTGCTATGAAGTCAGCCAGCGCTTGAGATTTTATAGCTGTCCGAGGTCGGTACTCCAGACAGTAAGGGCTGATTTCCACGGACCATGCTAACATCCGTCCTGAAGTTTCCGGCCTACGTATGATCTTCTTTAAAGGTTGGTCCGTCATCACAACTCCTTGGTGGCCTTCCAGATAAACTTTGAATTTCCGGACTGCTAACAACAAGGCATACGCCAATTTTTCGATGTTTGAGTATCTGACCTCAGTGTCTCTGAGTACCTTGCTGACGTAAAAAACAGGTTTCTGCTCCCCTTCTTCCACTCTTACTAGTACTGCGCTGACTGCTTGCTCTGAGGCTGCCAAGTATATCAGGAGTTCTTCCCCTTTTATGGGGCTGCTGAGCACGTGAGGCGAGCTGAGGTATTCCTTAAGCTCTGTGAAGGCTTTTTGGCAGTCTTCTGTCCATTCAAAATTCGGGACCTTCCTCAATTTTTTGAAGAATGGCAAACACTTTTCTGCCGACCTTGACATAAATCGGTGAAGCGCCACCACTCTCCCGGTTAATCTCTGAACGTCCCTTACACAGGTCGGCTCTGGCATATTTAATATGGCTTCCACCTTCTCCGGATTGGGCTCAATGCCTTTCCCACTCACCATGTATCCCAAGAACTTTCCTCCCCGGATGAAGAAAGCACACTTTGCTGGATTCAACTTCATCCTGTGTTGATCTAATACCCCAAATATCTCCTTTAAATCCGTTATGTGTTGTTGAAAAGTTGAACTTTTAACCACCATGTCATCCACATACACTTCTACATTCCTACCGATCTGGTTCTTAAAGATTTTATTCATTAATCGTTGGTAAGTTGCCCCGGCGTTTCTTAATCCGAAGGGCATAGCTCTGTAGCAGTAAGTCCCGTCTTCAGTTATAAATGAGGTCTTCTCCTCATCCGTCTTTTCCATTGGGATTTGGTGGTAACCGGACATAGCATCCAAAGAAGACATATAATCAAAACCGGCCGTCGAGTCGACCATCTTATTAATATTGGGGAGGGGATAACAATCTTTAGGGCAGGCCTTATTCAGGTCGGTAAAATCTATACACATCCTGTATTTGCCATTGGCTTTTCTGACTAACACAGGATTGGCCAACCACTGTGGGTACATAACTTCCCTAATAAAACCTGCCTCTTCTAGCTTCTGCACTTCCTCCCGGGTGGCTTGCTGCTTTTCTCTTCCCACTACTCTCTTCTTCTGCTTTACAGGCTTGGCCTCGGGGAGGACATTCAATCGGTGTGTCATCACTTTGGGGTCAATTCCCGGCATGTCTGAGGGCTTCCATGCGAAGGTCGGCGAGTGACTTCGGATCAGGGCCATGGCTTCACCTTTTTGTTCTTTGGTGAGGCCGGCATTGAGACTGAGACCTTACTCGCTTCTTCTTCTGATAGAGAGAAGGTCTCCAGCTCTCCTACGGGTTCTGTCCGGGCTTCCTTTGTCTCATCCCTGACCTCCAAAACTTCCGAATCAAGCGCTTCTCCGGTTGAGTTCGGTTCCGTCACTGTGGCCAAGTATACTGCCCTTGCTTCTTCCTGGCTGCCCCGGACCATTCCCACTCCTCCTTCCGTTGGGAACTTGAGTGCCAGATACCTGATGCTAGTGACAGCTTCGAAGTTTCACAACGCCGGCCTCCCCAAAATCGCATTGTAGCTTAGTGGGAGTTTGACCACCAAAAACACCTCATGATGGGTGCGAGCCCTGGGTGCTTCTCCCAAGGTAAGGGCCAACTTCACCTTCCCTTCCACAAGTACCGGTGCTCCTCCTATCCCTTTGATGGGTGACTGGTCCCGAACCAGCTGTTCCTCTGGGATTCCCATCTGCTGGAAAACCCGATATGGCAATAAGTTGACCTTACTCCCATCATCCACTAGAACCTTCTTCACCCGAAAATTATGAATGACTGCTTCAACGACAAGCGCGTCATCATGGGGCATCTGAATGCCCTGTGCATCCTCCGAAGAGAAAGCGATGGTCATGGGAGAGTGTTCAATGATCTGCATAACCTCGCCATTGCTGGTCTCCCCTTCCCGGTTTCTCTTCTTCCCTCGACGGTTCATCCGTCCTCCAGTTCCTCCAACAATCATATTAATAGTCCCACTGGACCCATCATTCACTGGTCCGGCTCCAGTTCTCCTGGGCATCTGGGCTGCCGGACCGGGTTGAGGCCTCTGCCCCTCTGGTTTTTTCATAAAATTTTTGAGATGCCCCCTTTTTATCAATCTTTCAATCTCCGCGATTAACTGAAAACAGTTATTTGTATCGTGGCCATGCGTCCGGTGGTATTGACAATACTTGTCAGGATTCCTCTGATCTGCTTCCGACTTCAAAGGTGTGGGCCACTGGAGAAACTCCTTATCCTGGACAGCCATGAGCACTTCGGCTCTGGACGCATTTAATGGAGTCGGTTTCTCCGGGACCCAAGGAGGGAGCACTCTCGGTTCGAGAACTCGAGGAGGAGGAGGCCTTTGATCCCTTCTTTCCCAGGTCTGCTTGTACGGCTCAGGCCTCTTTCCACGCTTCTTCTCGTGTTTCTCCGACCTCCTTTCCTCTGGGGCTTTCTCTTTTCCTTCCACCCCTTTGGCAAATCTACTTGTTACTAAGGCGTCATCCTGCCTTATATACTTTTCCGCCCTCATCATCAACTCGGCCAGTGAGGTCGGAGGTTTCCTGCTCAGAGAGCCAAAGAACTCGGTAGAGGTTGTTCCCTTTTGCATGGCCTCTACCGCCCTTCCTTCGTCAAGCTCGGGAATCTGCAGGGCCTCCGTATTGAAACGGGCGACATACTCTCTGAGGGATTCCCCAGCTTTTTGTCTCACTGTTTCCAGATAGCTCGTCTTCCTATCTGCTGGCACCCCGGCTACAAACCGGCTAATGAAGCGAGTGGCCAGATCTCCGAAACTTTGAATGCTTCCGGCCTCCAGGCTGTTGAACCATGCCCTTGCTGGTCCCGAGAGCGTTGTTGGGAACACCTTGCACATCAGAGCATCTGACAGAGTTTGCAGCTCCATGAAGGTCTTATAGTTCATGACATGCTCTCTCGGGTTACCAGCCCTATTATAGGCCGCCATCGGTGGCATCATAAACTTTTTGGGAACGGTCTCCTGCTGCATTAACTTTGAGAAGGGAGAAGAAGTAGGCAAGGAGGTTTGACTCTGATCTTTCTTACCCAGCTCGGCTAGGAGCTGCTCCTTCAACCTTTTCAGCTTTTGGTTCATTTTCTCGTCTTCCGGGCTGGATCTTTTGCCCAAACTACATTCTTCCTCCTCTGTTTCAGTTCCCGTTTCCCTGGTTGTTTCAGCAGAATAGTCATTCACCTCTTCATTTTCTATCCACTCTCTTGCCCTTCTCCCATGGATTCGGGCCTCCGGTTCTTCCTCTTCTCTGGCATTGTGGTTGTTAGTTTGGAGGCGGGCAGAGGTAGGTTGGGGTTCATTGGTTCTGGGTTCCTCTACTACTGGGAGTGCGTTTACTGGGGTGCTAAGTCCCCTTTGTTGCATTATCTGCCCCAACCAGTGGGCAGTGGTTTGTAGCTGGAGAGCCATGGTTTGAATGTCTTGGTTAGACAGGGTCATGGTGGGAGTATTCCCTGCCAGGCTTGGCGAGGGATTAAGAGAGATAGGTGTTTGGTTATTCAACGTTGTAGGGCTAGAAAAGGAGAACTGCTGCCCATCTTGAGCAGAGCTTAGGTCATTTGGAACATTAAGGTTACTGTCTTGGTGGTTTGCCATCGTGGATCTCAGTGGGTTGTGGAAGTGAAAACTCCGGTGATGAAAAGATCTCCTTCATTTCCCACAAACGGCGCCAATTGATGATCTGAGATCCAATAGAATAGGGTTTTACCAGGGTTTTTCTATTACAGAGTAAGGCTTAAACTTTCTGAGGAGGGGACTCCTCTTTTATACATTGTCTTGCTTGCTGGTGACGTGTAAAGATCTCTCCAGGATTGGACCACGCGTCTCTGCCATGCGGATTCGGAAGTACTGGGGTATCAGCCGCCTGCTCCATGCGTAACGGCCTCTGATTCTCCCCGTGCGTACGCTTGAGCGGATCTGCCAGGTTGTCTGGTGAATATTTTTCTGGATCCTGGGCTGGGCCGAGAGTTGGGCCGGATGCTGAGCCTGAGTGAAGAGGGCCTGCTCCATGAGGACCGGGCCGGCTTGAGTAAGGAAGATGGGTCGAGCCCGGCCTTGAAGGTTGGATGAGCCAGGCTTGTTATGTATATTAGGTGTGTGGGCCTCTACGTCATGGGCCTTGGGCTGTGGTCAAGCCCCTGGTCCGGGGTGAAGGAATCCAGCAGTCATCAAGTACATTTCTAACACCAAAATATTATACTCATACATTATAAAAAAAATATAATAATTATTAATAATTATTTATTCAAATATTTAAATAAAATAAAACTTGTTTAATTAGTTTAATGTTAAGAACATTAAAAAAGAAACGATTGGGTGTAAAATAAACGATAGTGCATTTCTTACCCCAAAAAATTATACTCATACATTATAAAAAAAATTGTTATTCATTAGTAATCATTTATTCAAATATTCAATTAAAATAAAATTTTAATTGTTCACTTTAATTAGTTTAAAGTCAAGAACATTAAAAAAAGAAACAATAGGGCGCAAAATAAACGACAGTGCCTAGACATTAAAAAAGAAATGATGGGCGCAAAATAAATAACAATGCCTCTCTTACCCAAAAATATTATACATATACATAATAAACAAACTTGTTATCTATTAGTAATCATTTATTCAAATGTTCAGTTAAAATAAAACTTTAATTATTCAATTTAATTAGTTTAAAATCAGGAACATTAAAAAAAAAACGATTAGGCGCAAAATAAATGACAGTGCCTTACTTACCCCAAAATAATATACTCATACATTATAAATAAAATTGTTATTCATTAGTAGTCATTTATTCAAATATTCATTTAAAATAAAATTTTAATTGTTCACTTTAATTAGTTTAAAGTCAAGAACATTAGAAAAAGAAACAATAGGGCACAAAATAAACAACAGTGCCTAAACATTAAAAAAGAAATGATGGGCGCAAATAAATAACAATGACTTTCTTACCCCAAAATATTATACATAAACATAATAAACAAACTTGTTATTTATTGGTAATCATTTATTCAAATGTTCAATTAAAATAAAACTTTAATTGTTCACTTTAATTAGTTTAAAATTAGGAACATTAAAAAAGAAACGATTAGGCGCAAAATAAACGACAGTGCCTTACTTACCCTAAAATAATATACTCATACATTATAAACAAAATTGTTATTCTTTAGTAGTCATTTATTCAAATATTCAATTAAAATAAATGACAGTGCCTTGCTTATCCCAAAATATTATACTTATACATTATAAACAAACTTGTTATCTATTAGAAATCATTTATTTAAATGTTCAATTAAAATAAAACTTTAATTGTTTACCTTAATTAGTTTAAAGTTAAAAACATTAAAAAAGAAACGATGAGGCGTAAAATAAACGACATATTATACTCAAACATTATAAACAAAATTGTTATTATTTAGTAATCATTTATTCAAATATTCAATTAAAAAAAATTTAATTGTTTACTTTAATTAGTTTAAAGCAAAGAACATCAAAAAAAGAAACAATAGCCACAAAATAAATGAAAGTGCCTGAACATTATAAAAGAAATGACAGACGCAAAATAAATAACAGTGCCTTTCTTACCACAAAATATTATACTTATACATTATAAAAAAACTTATTATCAATTGATAATCATTTATTCAAATGTTCAATGAAAATAAAACTTAAATTGTTTACTTTAATTAGTTTAAAGCTAAGAACATTAAAAAATAAACGATGGGACACAAAATAAACAACAGTGCCTTTCTTACCCAAAAATATTCTACTCATACATTATTAAAAAAATAAAATAATTATTAGTAATCATTTATTCAAATATTTAATTAAAATAAAACTTATTTAATTACTTTAACGTTAAGAACAATAAAAAAAAAACGATTGGGCGCAAAATATATGATAGTGTCTTTCTTACCCCAAAATATTATACTCATACATTATAAAAAAAATTATTATTCATTAGCAATCATTTATTCAAATATTCCATTAAAATAAAACTTTAATTGTTCACTTTAATTAGTTTAAAGTCAAGAACATTAAAAAAAGAAACAATAGGGCGCAAAATAAACGACAGTGCCTAGACATTAAAAAAGAAATGATGGGCGCAAAATAAATAACAATGCCTTTCTTACCCAAAAATATTATACATATACATAATAAACAAACTTGTTATCTATTGGTAATCATTTATTCAAATGTTCAGTTAAAATAAAACTTTAATTGTTCAATTTAATTAGTTTAAAATCAGGAATATTAAAAAAGAAACGATTAGGCGCAAAATAAATGACAGTGCCTTACTTACCCCAAAATAATATACTCATACATTATAAACAAAATTGTTATTCATTAGTAGTCATTTATTCAAATATTTAATTAAAATAAATGACAGTGCCTTGCTTATCCCAAAATATTTTACTTATATATTATAAACAAACTTGTTATCTATTAGAAATCATTTATTTAAATGTTCAATTAAAGTAAAACTTTAATTGTTGACTTTATTTGGTTTAAAGTTAAAAACATTAAAAAAGAAACGATGAGACGTAAAATAAACGACATATTATGCTCAAACATTATAAACAAAATTGTTATTATTTAGTAATCATTTATTTAAATATTCAATTAAAATAAAAGTTAAATTGTTTACTTTAATTAGTTTAAAGCAAAGAACATCAAAAAAAGAAACAATAGGCACAAAATAAATGAAAGTGCCTGAACATTATAAAAGAAATGATAGACGCAAAATAAATGACTGTGCCTTTCTTACCACAAAATATTATACTTATACAATATAAAAAACTTATTATCAATTGGTAATCATTTATTCAAATGTACAATGAAAATAAAACTTAAATTGTTTACTTTAATTAGTTTAAAGCCAAGAACATTAAAAAATAAACGATGGGACACAAAATAAACAACAGTGCCTTTCTTACCCAAAAATATTATACTTATACATTATTAAAAAAATAAAATAATTATTAATAATCATTTATTCAAATATTTAGTTAAAATAAAACTTGTTTAATTACTTTAACGTTAAGAACAATAAAAAAGAAACGATTTGGCGCAAAATAAACGATAGTGGCTTTCTTACCCCAAAATATTATTATTCATTAGTAATCATTTATTCAAATATTCAGTTAAAACAAAACTTTAATTGTTCACTTTAATTAGTTTAAAGTCAAGAACATTAAAAAAAGAAACAATAGGGCGCAAAATAAACGACAGTGCCTAGACATTAAAAAAGAAATGATGGGCGCAAAATAAATAACAATGCCTTTTTTACCCAAAAATATTATACATATACATAATAAACAAACTTGTTATCTATTGGTAATCATTTATTCAAATGTTCAGTTAAAATAAAACTTTAATTGTTAAATTTATTTAGTTTAAAATAAGGAACATTAAAAAAAAAAACGATTAGGCGCAAAATAAACGACAGTGCCTTACTTACCCCAAAATAATATACTCATACATTATAAACAAAATTGTTATTCATTAGTAGTCATTTATTCAAATATTCCATTAAAATAAATGACAGTGCCTTGCTTATCCCAAAATATTATACTTATACATTATAAACAAACTTCTTATATATTAGAAATCATTTATTTAAATGTTTAATTAAAATAAAACTTTAATTGTTGACTTTATTTAGTTTAAAGTGAAAAACATTAAAAAAGAAACGATGAGGCGTAAAATAAACGACATATTTTACTCAAACATTCTAAACAAAATTGTTATTCATTAGTAATCATTTATTCAAATATTCAATTAAAATAAAAGTTTAATTGTTTACCTTAATTAGTTTAAAGCCAAGAACATCAAAAAAAGAATCGATGGGCACAAAATAAATGATAGTGCCAGAACATTAAAAAAGAAATGATAGATACAAAATAAATAACAGTGCATTTCTTACCCCAAAATATTATACGTATAGATTATAAACAAACTTATTATCTATTGGTAATCATTTATTCAAATGTTCAATGAAAATAAAACTTAAATTGTTTACTTTAATTAGTTTAAAGCCAAGAACATTAAAAAATAAACGATGGGACACAAAATAAACAACAGTGCCTTTCTTACCCAAAAATATTATACTTATACATTATTAAAAAAATAAAATAATTATTAATACTCATTTATTCAAATATTTAGTTAAAATAAAACTTGTTTAATAACTTTAACGTTAAGAACAATAAAAAAGAAATGATTTGGCGCAAAATAAACGATAGTGTCTTTCTTACCCAAAATATTATACTCATGCATTATAAACAAAATTATTATTCATTAGTAATCATTTATTCAAATATTCAGTTAAAACAAAACTTTAATTGTTCACTTTAATTAGTTTAAAGTCAAGAACATTAAAAAAATAAACAATAGGGCGCAAAATAAACGACAGTGCCTAGACATTAAAAAAGAAATGATGGGCGCAAAATAAATAACAATGCCTTTTTTACCCAAAAATATTATACATATACATAATAAACAAACTTGTTATCTATTGGTAATCATTTATTCAAATCTTCAGCTAAAATAAAACTTTAATTGTTCAATTTAATTAGTTTAAAATAAGGAATATTAAAAAAGAAACTATTAGGAGCAAAATAAACGATAGTGCCTTACTTACCCCAAAATAATATACTCATACATTATAAACAAAATTTTTATTCATTAGTAATCATTTATTCAAATATTCAATTAAAATAAAATTTTAATTGTTCACTTTAATTAGTTTAAAGTCAAGAACATTCGAAAAAGAAACAATAGGGCACAAAATAAACAACAGTACCTAAACATTAAAAAAGAAATGATGGGCGCAAATAAATAACAATACCTTTCTTACCCCAAAATATTATACATAAACATAATAAACAAACATGTTATTTATTGGTAATCATTTATTCAAATGTTCAATTAAAATAAAACTTTAATTGTTCACTTTAATTAGTTTAAAATTAGGAACATTAAAAAAGAAACGATTAGGCGCAAAATAAACGACAGTGCCTTACTTACCCTAAAATAATATACTCATACATTATAAATAAAATTGTTATTCATTAGTACTCATTTATTCAAATATTCAATTAAAATAAAATTTTAATTGTTCACTTTAATTAGTTTAAAGTCAAGAACATTAGAAAAAGAAACAATAGGGCAAAAAATAAACAACAGTGCCTAAACATTTAATTAGTTTAAAGTCAAGAACATTAGAAAAAGAAACAATAGGGTACAAAATAAACAACAGTGCCTAAACATTAAAAAAGAAATGATGGGCGCAAATAAATAACAATGACTTTCTTACCCCAAAATATTATACATAAACATAATAAACAAACATGTTATTTATTGGTAATCATTTATTCAAATGTTCAATTAAAATAAAACTTTAATTGTTCACTTTAATTAGTTTAAAATTAGGAACATTAAAAAAGAAACGATTAGGCGTAAAATAAACGACAGTGCCTTACTTACCCTAAAATAATATACTCATACATTATAAACAAAATTGTTATTCTTTAGTAGTCATTTATTCAAATATTCAATTAAAATAAATGACAGTGCCTTGCTTATCCCAAAATATTATACTTATACATTATAAACAAACTTCTTATATATTAGAAATCATTTATTTAAATGTTTAATTAAAATAAAACTTTAATTGTTGACTTTATTTAGTTTAAAGTGAAAAACATTAAAAAAGAAACGATGAGGCGTAAAATAAACGACATATTTTACTCAAACATTCTAAACAAAATTGTTATTCATTAGTAATCATTTATTCAAATATTCAATTAAAATAAAAGTTTAATTGTTTACCTTAATTAGTTTAAAGCCAAGAACATCAAAAAAAGAATCGATGGGCACAAAATAAATGATAGTGCCAGAACATTAAAAAAGAAATGATAGATACAAAATAAATAACAGTGCATTTCTTACCCCAAAATATTATACGTATAGATTATAAACAAACTTATTATCTATTGGTAATCATTTATTCAAATGTTCAATGAAAATAAAACTTAAATTGTTTACTTTAATTAGTTTAAAGCCAAGAACATTAAAAAATAAACGATGGGACACAAAATAAACAACAGTGCCTTTCTTACCCAAAAATATTATACTCATACATTATTAAAAAAATAAAATAATTATTAGTAATCATTTATTCAAATATTTAATTAAAATAAAACTTATTTAATTACTTTAACGTTAAGAACAATAAAAAAGAAATGATTTGGCGCAAAATAAACGATAGTGTCTTTCTTACCCAAAATATTATACTCATGCATTATAAACAAAATTATTATTCATTAGTAATCATTTATTCAAATATTCAGTTAAAACAAAACTTTAATTGTTCACTTTAATTAGTTTAAAGTCAAGAACATTAAAAAAAAAACAATAGGGCGCAAAATAAACGACAGTGCCTAGACATTAAAAAAGAAATGATGGGCGCAAAATAAATAACAATGCCTTTTTTACCCAAAAATATTATACATATACATAATAAACAAATTTGTTATCTATTGGTAATCATTTATTCAAATCTTCAGCTAAAATAAAACTTTAATTGTTCAATTTAATTAGTTTAAAATAAGGAATATTAAAAAAGAAACGATTAGGAGCAAAATAAACGATAGTGCCTTACTTACCCCAAAATAATATACTCATACATTATAAACAAAATTTTTATTCATTAGTAATCATTTATTCAAATATTCAATTAAAATAAAATTTTAATTGTTCACTTTAATTAGTTTAAAGTCAAGAACATTAGAAAAAGAAACAATAGGGCACAAAATAAACAACAGTACCTAAACATTAAAAAAGAAATGATGGGCGCAAATAAATAACAATGTCTTTCTTACCCCAAAATATTATACATAAACATAATAAACAAACTTGTTATTTATTGGTAATCATTTATTCAAATGTTCATTTAAAATAAAACTTTAATTGTTCACTTTAATTAGTTTAAAATCATGAACATTAAAAAAGAAACGATTAGGCGCAAAATAAATGACAGTGCCTTACTTACCCTAAAATAATATACTCATACATTATAAATAAAATTGTTATTCATTAGTACTCATTTATTCAAATATTCAATTAAAATAAAATTTTAATTGTTCACTTTAATTAGTTTAAAGTCAAGAACATTAGAAAAAGAAACAATAGGGCACAAAATAAACAACAGTGCCTAAACATTAAAAAAGAAATGATGGGCGCAAATAAATAACAATGACTTTCTTACCCCAAAATATTATACATAAACATAATAAACAAACTTGTTATTTATTGGTAATCATTTATTCAAATGTTCAATTAAAATAAAACTTTAATTGTTCACTTTAATTAGTTTAAAATTAGGAACATTAAAAAAGAAACGATTAGGCATAAAATAAACGACAGTGCCTTACTTACCCTAAAATAATATACTCATACATTATAAACAAAATTGTTATTCTTTAGTAGTCATTTATTCAAATATTCAATTAAAATAAATGACAGTGCCTTGCTTATCCCAAAATATTATACTTATACCTTATAAACAAACTTGTTATCTATTAGAAATCATTTATTTAAATGTTCAATTAAAATAAAACTTTAATTGTTTACTTTAATTAGTTTAAAGTTAAAAACATTAAAAAAGAAACGATAAGGCGGAAAATAAACGACATATTATACTCAAACATTATAAACAAAATTGTTATTATTTAGTAATCATTTATTCAAATATTCAATTAAAAAAAATTTAATTGTTTACTTTAATTAGTTTAAAGCAAAGAACATCAAAAAAAGAAACAATAGCCACAAAATAAATGAAAGTGCCTGAACATTATAAAAGAAATGACAGATGCAAAATAAATAACATTGTCTTTCTTACCACAAAATATTATACTTATATATTATAAAAAAACTTATTATCAATTGATAATCATTTATTCAAATGTTCAATGAAAATAAAACTTAAATTGTTTACTTTAATTAGTTTAAAGCCAAGAACATTAAAAAATAAACGATGGGACACAAAATAAACAACAGTGCCTTTCTTACCTAAAAATATTATACTTATAAATTATTAAAAAAATAAAATAATTATTAATAATCATTTATTCAAATATTTAGTTAAAATAAAACTTGTTTAATTACTTTAACGTTAAGAACAATAAAAAAGAAATGATTTGGCGCAAAATAAACGATAGTGGCTTTCTTACCCCAAAATATTATACTCATACATTATAAACAAAATTATTATTCATTAATAATCATTTATTCAAATATTCAGTTAAAACAAAACTTTAATTGTTCACTTTAATTGTTCACTTTAATTAGTTTAAAGTGAAGAACATTAAAAAAAGAAACAATAGGGCGTAAAATAAACGACAAGGCCTAGACAGTAAAAAAGAAATGATGGGCGCAAAATAAATAAGAATGCCTTTTTTACCCAAAAATATTATACATATACATAATAAACAAACTTGTTATCTATTGGTAATCATTTATTCAAATCTTCAGCTAAAATAAAACTTTAATTGTTCAATTTAATTAGTTTAAAATAAGGAATATTAAAAAAGAAACTATTAGGAGCAAAATAAACGATAGTGCCTTACTTACCCCAAAATAATATACTCATACATTATAAACAAAATTTTTATTCATTAGTAATCATTTATTCAAATATTCAATTAAAATAAAATTTTAATTGTTCACTTTAATTAGTTTAAAGTCAAGAACATTCGAAAAAGAAACAATAGGGCACAAAATAAACAACAGTACCTAAACATTAAAAAAGAAATGATGGGCGCAAATAAATAACAATACCTTTCTTACCCCAAAATATTATACATAAACATAATAAACAAACATGTTATTTATTGGTAATCATTTATTCAAATGTTCAATTAAAATAAAACTTTAATTGTTCACTTTAATTAGTTTAAAATTAGGAACATTAAAAAAGAAACGATTAGGCGTAAAATAAACGACAGTGCCTTACTTACCCTAAAATAATATACTCATACATTATAAACAAAATTGTTATTCTTTAGTAGTCATTTATTCAAATATTCAATTAAAATAAATGACAGTGCCTTGCTTATCCCAAAATATTATACTTATACATTATAAACAAACTTCTTATATATTAGAAATCATTTATTTAAATGTTTAATTAAAATAAAACTTTAATTGTTGACTTTATTTAGTTTAAAGTGAAAAACATTAAAAAAGAAACGATGAGGCGTAAAATAAACGACATATTTTACTCAAACATTCTAAACAAAATTGTTATTCATTAGTAATCATTTATTCAAATATTCAATTAAAATAAAAGTTTAATTGTTTACCTTAATTAGTTTAAAGCCAAGAACATCAAAAAAAGAATCGATGGGCACAAAATAAATGATAGTGCCAGAACATTAAAAAAGAAATGATAGATACAAAATAAATAACAGTGCATTTCTTACCCCAAAATATTATACGTATAGATTATAAACAAACTTATTATCTATTGGTAATCATTTATTCAAATGTTCAATGAAAATAAAACTTAAATTGTTTACTTTAATTAGTTTAAAGCCAAGAACATTAAAAAATAAACGATGGGACACAAAATAAACAACAGTGCCTTTCTTACCCAAAAATATTATACTCATACATTATTAAAAAAATAAAATAATTATTAGTAATCATTTATTCAAATATTTAATTAAAATAAAACTTATTTAATTACTTTAACGTTAAGAACAATAAAAAAGAAATGATTTGGCGCAAAATAAACGATAGTGTCTTTCTTACCCAAAATATTATACTCATGCATTATAAACAAAATTATTATTCATTAGTAATCATTTATTCAAATATTCAGTTAAAACAAAACTTTAATTGTTCACTTTAATTAGTTTAAAGTCAAGAACATTAAAAAAAAAAACAATAGGGCGCAAAATAAACGACAGTGCCTAGACATTAAAAAAGAAATGATGGGCGCAAAATAAATAACAATGCCTTTTTTACCCAAAAATATTATACATATACATAATAAACAAATTTGTTATCTATTGGTAATCATTTATTCAAATCTTCAGCTAAAATAAAACTTTAATTGTTCAATTTAATTAGTTTAAAATAAGGAATATTAAAAAAGAAACGATTAGGAGCAAAATAAACGATAGTGCCTTACTTACCCCAAAATAATATACTCATACATTATAAACAAAATTTTTATTCATTAGTAATCATTTATTCAAATATTCAATTAAAATAAAATTTTAATTGTTCACTTTAATTAGTTTAAAGTCAA
Organism: Manihot esculenta; assembly: GCF_001659605.2. Taxonomy (NCBI): domain Eukaryota; kingdom Viridiplantae; phylum Streptophyta; class Magnoliopsida; order Malpighiales; family Euphorbiaceae; genus Manihot; species Manihot esculenta. The sequence continues at coordinate 14,480,473 of NC_035170.2, forward strand.
GAACATTAGAAAAAGAAACAATAGGGCACAAAATAAACAACAGTACCTAAACATTAAAAAAGAAATGATGGGCGCAAATAAATAACAATGTCTTTCTTACCCCAAAATATTATACATAAACATAATAAACAAACTTGTTATTTATTGGTAATCATTTATTCAAATGTTCATTTAAAATAAAACTTTAATTGTTCACTTTAATTAGTTTAAAATCATGAACATTAAAAAAGAAACGATTAGGCGCAAAATAAATGACAGTGCCTTACTTACCCTAAAATAATATACTCATACATTATAAATAAAATTGTTATTCATTAGTACTCATTTATTCAAATATTCAATTAAAATAAAATTTTAATTGTTCACTTTAATTAGTTTAAAGTCAAGAACATTAGAAAAAGAAACAATAGGGCACAAAATAAACAACAGTGCCTAAACATTAAAAAAGAAATGATGGGCGCAAATAAATAACAATGACTTTCTTACCCCAAAATATTATACATAAACATAATAAACAAACTTGTTATTTATTGGTAATCATTTATTCAAATGTTCAATTAAAATAAAACTTTAATTGTTCACTTTAATTAGTTTAAAATTAGGAACATTAAAAAAGAAACGATTAGGCATAAAATAAACGACAGTGCCTTACTTACCCTAAAATAATATACTCATACATTATAAACAAAATTGTTATTCTTTAGTAGTCATTTATTCAAATATTCAATTAAAATAAATGACAGTGCCTTGCTTATCCCAAAATATTATACTTATACCTTATAAACAAACTTGTTATCTATTAGAAATCATTTATTTAAATGTTCAATTAAAATAAAACTTTAATTGTTTACTTTAATTAGTTTAAAGTTAAAAACATTAAAAAAGAAACGATAAGGCGGAAAATAAACGACATATTATACTCAAACATTATAAACAAAATTGTTATTATTTAGTAATCATTTATTCAAATATTCAATTAAAAAAAAATTTAATTGTTTACTTTAATTAGTTTAAAGCAAAGAACATCAAAAAAAGAAACAATAGCCACAAAATAAATGAAAGTGCCTGAACATTATAAAAGAAATGACAGATGCAAAATAAATAACATTGTCTTTCTTACCACAAAATATTATACTTATATATTATAAAAAAACTTATTATCAATTGATAATCATTTATTCAAATGTTCAATGAAAATAAAACTTAAATTGTTTACTTTAATTAGTTTAAAGCCAAGAACATTAAAAAATAAACGATGGGACACAAAATAAACAACAGTGCCTTTCTTACCTAAAAATATTATACTTATAAATTATTAAAAAAATAAAATAATTATTAATAATCATTTATTCAAATATTTAGTTAAAATAAAACTTGTTTAATTACTTTAACGTTAAGAACAATAAAAAAGAAATGATTTGGCGCAAAATAAACGATAGTGGCTTTCTTACCCCAAAATATTATACTCATACATTATAAACAAAATTATTATTCATTAATAATCATTTATTCAAATATTCAGTTAAAACAAAACTTTAATTGTTCACTTTAATTGTTCACTTTAATTAGTTTAAAGTGAAGAACATTAAAAAAAGAAACAATAGGGCGTAAAATAAACGACAAGGCCTAGACAGTAAAAAAGAAATGATGGGCGCAAAATAAATAACAATGCCTTTTTTACCCAAAAATATTATACATATACATAATAAACAAACTTGTTATCTATTGGTAATCATTTATTCAAATGTTCAGTTAACATAAAACTTTAATTGTTCAATTTATTTAGTTTAAAATAAGGAACATTAAAAAAGAAACGATCAGCTGCAAAATAAACGACAGTGCCTTACTTACTCCAAAATAATATACTCATACATTATAAACAATATTGTTATTCATTAGTAGTCATTTATTCAAATATTCAATTAAAATAAATGACAGTGCCTTGCTTATCCCAAAATATTATACTTATACATTATAAACAAACTTCTTATCTATTAGAAATCATTTATTTAAATTTTCAATTAAAATAAAACTTTAATTGTTGACTTTATTTAGTTTAAAGTTAAAAACATTAAAAAAGAAACGATGAGACGTAAAATAAACGACATATTATACTCAAACATTATAAACAAAATTGTTATTATTTAGTAATCATTTATTCAAATATTCAATTAAAAAAAAAATTAATTGTTTACTTTAATTAGTTTAAAGCAAAGAACATCAAAAAAAGAAACAATAGCCACAAAATAAATGAAAGTGCCTGAACATTATAAAAGAAATGACAGATGCAAAATAAATAACAGTGTCTTTCTTACCACAAAATATTATACTTATAGATTATAAACAAACTTATTATCTATTGGTAATCATTTATTCAAATGTTCAATGAAAATAAAACTTAAATTGTTTACTTTAATTAGTTTAAAGCCAAGAACATTAAAAAATAAACGATGGGACACAAAATAAACAACAGTGCCTTTCTTACCCAAAAAGATTGTACTTATACAATATTAAAAAAATAAAATAATTATGAATACTCATTTATTCAAATATTTAGTTAAAATAAAACTTGTTTAATTACTTTAACGTTAAGAACAATAAAAAAGAAATGATTTGGCGCAAAATAAACGATAGTGTCTTTCCTACTCAAAATATTATATTTATACATTATAAACAAAATTATTATTCATTAGTAATCATTTATTCAAATATTCAGTTAAAACAAAACTTTAATTGTTCACTTTAATTAGTTTAAAGTCAAGAACATTAAAAAAAGAAACAATAGGGCGCAAAATAAACGACAGTGCCTAGACATTAAAAAAGAAATAATGGGCGCAAAATAAATAACAATGCCTTTTTTACTAAAAAATATTATACATATACATAATAAACAAACTTGTTATCTATTGGTAATCATTTATTCAAATGTTCAGTTAAAATAAAACTTTAATTGCTCAATTTAATTAGTTTAAAATAAGGAATATTAAAAAAGAAACGATTAGGCGGAAAATAAACGACAGTGCCTTACTTACCCCAAAATAATATACTCATACATTATAAACAAAATTGTTATTCATTAGTAATCATTTATTCAAATATTCAATTAAAATAAAATTTTAATTGTTCACTTTAATTAGTTTAAAGTCAAGAACATTAGAAAAAGAAACAATAGGGCACAAAATAAACAACAGTGCCTAAACATTAAAAAAGAAATGATGGGCGCAAATAAATAACAATGCCTTTCTTACCCCAAAATATTATACATAAACATAATAAACAAACTTGTTATTTATTGGTAATCATTTATTCAAATGTTCAATTAAAATAAAACTTTAATATTTCACTTTAATTAGTTTAAAATCATGAACATTAAAAAAGAAACGATTAGGCGCAAAATAAACGACAGTGTCTTACTTACCCTAAAATAGTATACTCATACATTATAAAAAAAATTTTTATTCATTAGTAGTCATTTATTCA